>NW_007217475.1:71717-154668 GCF_000164805.1 Carlito syrichta
GCGCCGCCGCCGCCGAGGCCGGCCGTCCGCTCCCGCCCGCCATGAGGTGAGGGGGCGGCGCCGGGCGGCCGAGGGCCTCTGGAGGGGACGCCCCGGGCTGCGGGGGCCGGGGGGCCGCGGTGCGGCCGGGCGCTCGCTGCTCCGGCCTGAGGACCCGCCCGCCGAGCGCGTCCGTGCGTTTGTGCCGGCGAGACTTCGCGCCGCGCTCGGAAGCGCCCGCCGAAGCCGAACGGCTCTCGGGTGGAGCTTTTCTGCAGGGGGCCGCTCTGCTGTGTGGCTCTCGGTTAGGGCTTCGACTGGCAGGGCGTGTTGTCTCTGTTTCTCCGTTTGTTTTCTCGGCTTTTTCTTCATTAAAAGTACTAGAACTTCAGAAGTTTGAGACCAGTCTGGGCAACACAGCGAAACCCCAGGGTTCTCTAAAAAGACTTTTAGAAAGTTAAAAGATGATAATTTGCTGCTACTTAGGGCTATAGGAGATCATTTTTCCAAAATGCAAACAGCTTTGTTTCCACCAGCTTCTGTTTGTGCTTCTTTACCATCTCAGATAGTATATAAAGTTGTGAAAAGATAAAGCGAAGTTGCCTGTACTTGCCCACCCAAAGATACCATCATTTTATTACTTGCTGTGGTGCTAGGATCTCTGCTGGGTATTGGGGGACTTTGGTGACAAGGCAAACAGTACCTAACTTCATAAACTTTACATTTTAGTGGAGAAGTTGGACCTCTCCCCACCCCCAAAAAGCAAGTGCCCAAATTAGCTGCATGTTGTAATGGACACTTAAAAAAAACCCTGCTTTTGGTGGGGTAGTCAGAGTTTTTATCTGGGGCTTCGCTAACTTCCAGGTTTCACTGAAGGGAGAGCGGGGCGCTCCACCACGAGCGGAATGAGAAAAGGGAGCATTCTAGTCGGAGAACAGCCCGCTCCAGGCCCCGCGGAGCAAAGCTGCGAGCGACAGGCCCAGGCCCTGTGGCGGGCGCTCCGAGCAGCGGGTCGGGATGCCGCGGCCATGAGTGCAGGTGCGCAGCCGGGGCCAGCGCGCTGGGCCGTGGCTAGAGGGCTGTTCTGTGCTGAGGACAGTGCGAGGCTGTTGACGGGTTTCAATTAGAACATAGTGACTGGAGAAATAGTTGATTAAGGAAACGTGAGCAAAGATTTTTTCGTCCTTAAGGGCTGCCCTTTGGGTACAAAGACAGTCACTGGCTGGTAGTTTTGAACATTCGGGGTTTCAGATCTTTTTCCATGAGCTTTTCTTGAGGACAGCTAGAAGACAACTGCCAGCTAATCAGCAAATGAGAATGGAAACCTCAGCACAGGAATTAACCAGTAAACCTTAAGAATTAACCGGAAGGTATTATTAGGGACTTCAGGGTCTTTCTTATTTCAAAGGGAGACTTTAATGTCCCGCCACTGTATATGTTGGCGGTTTTCTAGATGCTTGTCTAGTAATTACAGGTGGCTATTGAATTTTCTGAAGTACTTTTACTGGAACCTCTGACTTTCTTTTTTCCTTTTTTTTTTGGTAGAGATGGAGTCTTGTCATGTTGCCCAAAGTGGCCTCAAGGGGCCCTCCTGCCTCAGCCTCCTAAAGTACTGGGATTACAGGAAGTGCTTTTTTTTTTATATCTATGAGGTCGTTGGTTTTTCTGTAATCACTTAGTGTGGTGCATTTCATGAATAATTGTCTAATGTTAAGCCTTCCTTGAACCCCTGGCATAAACCGCACTCAGTTGTATTGTTTTGTATTTTACATATATTACTAGTTTAGGTTTTGTAATGTTTTAATTTAAGATTTGCATGTGTTTTCATTGGTGATACAGTCTTAAAATTTACCTTTCTAACAGGCCCTTTCTGATTTTTTTTTAAATCAAGATTGCATTAACCTTACAAAATAATTTGAGATTTTTCCTGTTTTTGTTCTTGAGAAAAATTTTTTATGTGGGAAAACTTCTGGGCTTGACATTTATATGCCTATAACAGTTAATCAACAATTAGTTAAATCACTTAATCACTTAATAGTTACAGGTTTGTTTTGGTTTTCTGTTTTTCTTTTTTGAGTTGGAGTCTCACTCAGTCGCCCAGACTGGAGTGCAGTGGTCGCTCCCGGCCACCACAGCCTCAACCTGCTGGGCTCCGGTAATCCTTCCGCCTCAGCCTTCCGAGTAGCTGGAACTCCAGGCGCACGCTACCACACCTGACTAATTTTTTGATTTATTGTAGAGCTGAGGTCTCACCAAGTTGCCCAGGCGGGTCTTGAACCCTTGGGCTCAGGCAATCCACTCACCTCAGCCTCCTAAAGGCGCGAGATTACAGGCTGAGCCACTGAGCCCAGCTTCTGTTTTTCTTAAATAGGTTTTCATACATTCAGTTATTTCTAGGAAATTCTCCTATTTCATCTATAATTTTAGTTTCTGTCATAAAATTGTTTCTATTGTGTTTATGATTTAGAGTGTCTATTAATCACACCCCTTTTATTCTTAGTGGTTTTCCATTCCTTGTTTTGTTCTTGGTTAATTTGACTGAAGATATGTCAGATTTTTTTTCAAAGGCTCGGTTTTTTTCCTGCTTTTTTTCCTTCTACTTAATTAATTCATATCTAGTCTTTATTATTTTTCTTCTGTTTTTTAAATTTGCCATGTTCTGTTCTTTTTGTTTGTTTGTTTTGTTTCTGTTGCCAGGCTGGAATGCAGTGGCACAATCATGGCTTGCTGCAGCCTCCATCTCCTGGGCACGGGTGGTCCTTCTGTCTTGGCTGAGACCAAGGTGCTGAGACCAAGCTACCCAAGTAGCTGAGACCACAGGTGTGCTCCACCACGCCTGGCTGTTATTTCTGGTTTTGGTTGTAATGGGTCTCACTGTGTTGCCTAGGCTGCCTTGAACTCCGGGGCTCAAGCGGT
The DNA here is from genome assembly GCF_000164805.1 of Carlito syrichta. Lineage (NCBI taxonomy): Eukaryota > Metazoa > Chordata > Mammalia > Primates > Tarsiidae > Carlito > Carlito syrichta. The sequence goes on from NW_007217475.1 coordinate 74,613, forward strand.
CGCCTCACCTCTGCCTCTCAAAGTGTTGGGATTGTAGGTGTGGCCTGCTGTGCCCGGCCCCTTTTAAGTTTGTGGATTGACTTCTCCTATTGTTGATTTTCAAGTGTGTTTCTTTTCTAATCTATACATTAAAAATTAATCATTCCTTGTAGAAATATATTTTATTTTAAAGATGTGGGTACAATTCAGGATTAGGTATACACATGGACATTGTACAGGTACAGTTTGGACCCCTCCCTTTGGTCCCCACTTTACCTGGCTTGAGATGTTGTGTGTGTGTGTGTGTGTGTCCCCTACCCCCATCCTTGTAGATATTTTAGTTGTGTCTTAAGTTTGAACAGATGGCGTTATCCTTTTACTTATGGATCATTTATAAGTATGGTGGGGTTTTTTTTGTTTATTTCTATGATGGTTTTTTAAAATTTAAATTTCCAAACATGAGGCTTTTGAGATTAACTTTTTTTTTTTTTTTGAGTCAGAGTCTCACTCTGTCACCTAGGCTGGAGTGCAGTGTCACACTCACAGCCACCACAGCCTCAACTTGCTGGGTTTAAGCGATCCTTCTGCCTCAGTCTTCCAAGTAGCTGGAACTACAGGTGCATGCCACCATGCCTGGCTAATTTTTGTGATTTATTGTATAGAGACAAGGTCTCACCAAGTTACCCAGGCTGGTCTCAAACTCCTAGACTCAGGCAATCCTCTTGCCTCCACCTCCCAAAGTGCTGGGGTTACAGGCGTGAGCCCCCACACTTGGCCAAGATTAAATTTTTATCATTGCATTGTTATTTTACTTAATTTTAGTTAGAGATCAGTTTGTTTGTTTTTTTTTTTCAGTACTGTTGGGATTTCCTTTATGACCAAATACATAAGCAGTAAGTTTTGTTTTGTTTTAGTTTTGAAGGTTTTTTTGCTCAACATTATTGAAGTCTAATTTTGATACAATAAAATGAACACATTTTAAGTATATAGTCCAGTGAATTTTGTGTAAATGTATGTACCATGTCGCCACCACATTAATAAAAATGTAGGACATTTTTATCACCCCAGAAAGGTCCCTTGTTCTTATCCCACTTGAAATTAAATTTCTTATTCCTATCCCCTACCCTAGACAACCACTGATTAGGATTTTTATAACTATAGGTTAATTTTGCTTGAACTTCATATATATGGAACTCTGCAATGTGTACTCTTTTGACAACTTTTGCCTGGTTTAATGTTTTTGAGATGCATGCATGTATCAACAGTTTTTCTTTTATTGCTGAGTGGCACTGTGTACAAATAGACAAGTTTATCTATTCACCATTGATGAACATTGGAGTTTCCAGTTTCAGGGTACTGTGAATAATGCTGCTCTGAACATTCATGTACAAGTCTTTTTGTGGATATGTCTCATTTCTCTTGGGCTAGAATGGCTGGGTCATTTGTTAAGTGTATGTTTATAAGAAACTGACAGATTAGTTTCCCACTTAGTAATATAACTTTGTCTTTCTACCAGGAATGTGTGATAGTTTCAGTTGCTCTTCATCTTTGTCATCTTTTGGTGGTATCAGTCTTTTTAGCCATTCCACTGGGCAAGTAGTATTTTATTGTGGTTTTAACTAGTATATTCCTGGTAACTAATAATGTTGACCCTTTTCTCATGTATTTCTTTTACTAGTATGCTTTCTTTTGTGAAGTGTGTGTGTAAGAGTTCTTTGTGTAGTGTAGACACAAATCCTTTGGAAATATTTTTAATTTCTTCATAATACTTTTGGCAGATTAGAATGTTTTAATTTTCATGAAATCATGTGTTTCCGTTTTTCTTGTATGGTTATTAATTACTGTGCCCTATGAAAATGTTATGTATCCGAGAGTCAAGATTTTTTTCCCTTTTTTTTTTTTTTGGTATAAGCTTTGTATATTGGTGTTTAGGTTTAGGTCTATGATTTCTTTCCAGTTAAATCTTACGGTTCGAGGTAGAGGTTTGAGATTCATGATTGCTCTCCATCTTAGTTGTTCTGTCATCATTTGTTGTAAAGCTCTTCCTTTCCTATTGAATTGTCTTGAGGGTGTTGCTGAAAGTCAGTGTCTGGACCCTGCTCCATCGGTTTGTGTGCATTATCTTTACATCAGTACTTGACTTGGCTTTAGCTTTGTAGTAATTCTTGAAATCAGGTAGTGAGTCCTTAACTTTGTTCTTTCTCTAAGTTGTTTTGACTATTTTGAATTCTCATATAAGTTTTAGAATCAGGTGGTCAGTGACTGGCAACTAGGATTGTGTGAATCTCCAGATCAATTTTGTATCTTAAGAACCCCTAGCAGGGTTACAAAACTAAGCAGTAGTATCACAGCACAATCCAGGTTGAAGCTGGTGGACATAGTGCTCTATGAAAGATGCTTTCCAAAAAAAAAAAAAGAAAGAAAGAAAAGAAACCATTCAACACGAAACCTTTGATCTGTCTCTCTCCAGAGGACATTGTTAGTTCTCTAGACGAATTTCAAGTCGAAATAAGGATTGGTAACTGAAATTTAAGCAGAGGCTATTTGAATTCAGAAAAACAAAACATGGTGTGAGAAAGGAATGTGACTACCTCGTATGGCTCAGCCATGATTAATACAACGAAGTAGTGAAATCTTGAATGCTGCTGTTTTTAACAGTAGTAATTATACTATGAGAGAATGGGATGGAGAAATTTGGGGTTTTGTGGGGGCATGGTAGGTGTCTTTTCATTAAAGGAATGTCTAGAATTCATACAAGTATTTTATTGAGAAATGTGGTATTATACCAGAAGATGCAGTTAAGGTTGAAGGTTGTCTGTAAATGATGCCTGGTACATAATGAACCCCAGCAAATGTTAGCCAGTTATCATTAATAGCAATACCTTTCTTGTTAATAAATATTTACTAGGACAAATGGCTCTGTGTATGGCAGCAAATAAAGAGGAATTTGAGAAGTACACAGTGCCTTATGCATAACAGGCATTCAGTAAAGCAGTCTATAGAGTCATAGTGTTAGAATTGAAAAGGAGTCTTAGAAATTAAGTTGGGTAATTAAGTCCTAGAGAATATATGATTTTAACAAAATCCACCAGTTAGTGTGCTTTCACCTGCCAGTAAAAATTCAAATAATAAACATTTGTTATATATCAAAAAGTCCAGAGTTAGGGCAGCTCTGGATTCATTAATTCCACAGTTGAAGGCTTCCATCAGGAGTTGTCTTGTTCTGTCTGTTCTGTCTGTTCCTGGCAGAGGCTGACTGCTCAGTCCCATCTTGGTTGCAAGGCGCTCCCGGCAGCCCACCTGCAGACAAGGCCCTGGGGCTGAAAGATGGAGGCGGGGAGGCTGCATCCTTTCCTATTGTTCTTTTGTTAGAAAGGGTCCCCGAATTCCCTCTACTGTAGACTTGATGTACATCTCATTGGTCAGAATTGGGCCACATGTTTATTCCAAAACCAGTCACCAGCTTGATAGAGTGGAATTACCATAGTGAGCCTAGAGTAATTAAGATTCTCCTCTGTCCACCCACTTATGCTCCCAAGTCTGGGATTACCTACTAACTGAACAAAATAGTGGGTTTGTGGAAGGGAAGAAAAGAGGGCACAGGAACAGTGGTTGAGAAGGCGGTCCGTGATATGTCACACTGAGGTCTCAAAACAAGTTAGTGGTAGAGCCTGCACTACAGTCCTGGTCTTCCCAGTTCAATTTTATGCTCTTGACGTAAGTAATTTATTTGCTTCATGAGTTAATACAGCTATGTGTTCCAAATAATTTTGACTATATATCCATACAATTCTACCTCAAATTCTTTTTTGAAAAAAAAGTGTGCTGTAAAACTATATGGACTATTTTTTGCGAGGCATATTGAAATTTTTGTTAATCTGTCTTATAATAAAAACTGAAAACTTTTTATCTCCTTCTTTGCTCTTATTCTTCTTCCTTCTTCTTACCTTAATAAGTCATATTAAACTATTTGCATTTCCATCATGTTTATACCTCCATTCATTTCCTCATACTATTTGTACTACAGTATCTAAAAGCATACACACTAGTTCCCTTTTTTGGCTTTCTCACTTGAGTATCAGATTCATGTCAATTCCTCTATGATACCTTTCTTGGCATGTCGCCCACTCCATGAAGGTGTATCACTATACAATCACTATATCATGTTCCAGATACTCCTACACATTTATTAATAACTGATTTTTTTGGCAGCTTTGTCTTTTCCTAGTCTGAGCTCTTTCATTGTGGAACTTGTTTTTCATTTGTCTTGATAAATCCAACGTGTAGCATAGTATTGGATACATGACACCACTAACAGTTTTGTTTAATGTGTTGATGTACTGGGGAGAGACTTTCAGAGTGTGTTCTACTTGATTTTGTTATTTTCTACCAGTGGAATAAAAATGTAGTTCTATGATCTCTACTTTTCAATCTGAGAGAGACTTTTTTTTAATGATGCAAAAGTGATTCGTATCAGCATAATTTATTTCTGTGTACAAAATTTTCTTTAGAAGTTAAAGATTTGGAGGAAAAGTATTTCACACTCTTAATGCTTATAGAAAAAGTTTAGTCCTTAGCTGTGAAGACTTGTCAAAGGAGGTAAAGAAACAGATTATTCCTAATTAGATACTCAGTAAGCATTTGTTATGTAGTAGAAATGCTGCAAATAGAATTATTCACTTTATGATTTTTTTTTTTTCATTTTAGCATTTATGACATTAACACAGAACAGGACTGTATCAAGAATGCTGGGGGTATACTTGGTGAAGATGAATTAAGACCATCCTCCCAGCTACACACTCTCTTAGCGAAGATCAAGACAGGGTTCATATCAGAAAAGAGTGGGTATTAAACCAGGTGCCTATAAGTTATAACTAATGCATCCAAAGTAGAATTATGATTTTTTTAGTTTTAACTTAGACTCTGTAATACAATAAGACTTTTTTAAAATTATAATTTCCAGTAACTATGATTCTTTTATAGTCATTAGTTTAAAATTGATAGGTGGTTGTTTTCAAATTGCTTCATAAAGGGTGTATTCCTCTATTTGTATTTCTTTGAAATTGGTCCTTTTTTTGTTTTTGAGTTGAAATATTTTAAATGATAGAAGTAATACATATTTGTGTAAAAAAAAAATTTGTGTTCCCCTTTTATCCACTTTCCAATCTCAATATGTCAGTATATATAGATTTTTAATAGTTGTAAGGTGTTCCTTGTTGATGGCAGTTTAGGTTGTTGCCAGGTTTTTTGTTTTGTTGTTTTTGCTATTATAGATGCTGATACATGGAACACTGTGCATGTGTATCCTGTATACTTATTTTACTGTTTCTTGGGTATAGATTACTAGAAATGGGATGTTTATTAGATGTGTACATTTAAGACATTTTCTTAGGTCCTGCCAAATTGTGCTTTAAAGAGTTATATTTTATTTTAAACCAGTTATCTATTATCTTAAAAGTAAAGGTAATACATTTTAGGATTAAGTGATTAAGTATTTGTTCCTTCAGAACTATCAAATGGCTTACTTAGACTATAAAAAATGTATAAGCAGGGTTAGTATTAATTGATGTCAGTTACAATTCTTTATGGAGATGTGACCATGAAAGTCATGGGGAAGATGTGTACAAGTGGCTAGTCTTGTTAGAATTATTCTGACACCTAAGATGTTGACATTAGTTTATCGCATCATCTGTTTTCAGACCACAGTTTATAGAACAGAAAACAGGTTTCCGTAATATAGCGTTGGAAGTCGGTTTATAACTTTTTCTTCTCTATTATAAATGTCTAAAACAAGTCTCACTCTGTATCTCTGTGATGGATTTTGAAAAGGGTATGAGGTTATTGCATGCACTTTAACCACTATTTAAGACTGAACATACAAGTAGAGAAATGTGCCAAATCCGGTTGTTATGGGAAAACTCAGTTTTCGAGCCATTGTGATTGAACTTGGGCCTTTCTCCACGTGCTCTTTCTTTTTTCACTTAGCCCTGAGGGATGCTCTTAATACTTTCAGACAGACACTTCTCCAGATACCTTTATAGATGCTGTCATGAGTTTTTTTGTGGAATAGCCCCCTCTTCATTGGAGTGCATTGATAGCCTTGAATTTTAAAATCAAGCATAGCCGGGCTCGGTGGCTCAGCCTGTAATCCCGCGCCTTTGGGAGGCTGAGGTGAGTGGATTGCCTGAGCCCGTGGGTTCGAGACCCGCCTGGGCAGCGAGACCTCATCTCTGCAGTAAATCAAAAAATCAGCCGGGTGTGGTAGCGTGCGCCTGTAGTTCCAGCTACTCTGAAGGCTGAGACGGAAGGATCGCCGGAGCCCAGCAGGTTGAGGTTGTGGTGGCCGGGAGCAGCCACTGCACTCCAGTCTGGGCAACAGAGTGAGACTCCAACTCAAAAAATAAATAAAATCAAGCATGAGAATTTCTTGGCAGAAAGGAGGCCATTCATTCATTCATGACATGTTCATATTGTTTAGTTCACTAATTAGACTCTTAAGTGAGAGTATATTGTGTAAAGAAGAGAACGCATGAAACAGTTTTCTAGGTAAAATGCTCATCCCTTTCCTCATTTACAGAGCAGGAAACTTGTGCTTCCTTCAGAGTCTAATTCAGGTTATTATTATAAAGTCATGAAAGATTAAGGATTAGGTTTGGTTTTGCAACAACGTTGCTCATTACATTCTTTCTGCTAACCATAAGATAATTACTTTTATAAATATACTGCTGTTTGGAAAATGGAACTAAAGGCGAATCAATTTTAACCATAAGTAAATAGTTCTGGAAATAAGTATATAAGCACAAAATAGTTAATTCATTTGCTATTTGTTCCTCCTTGTTTGTGTTCAGTCATTAGCTTTATTCATTTAATGTTTAACACAGTGTTTTCCAAATGCATATGGTAAAGAATTTTATTAACACCAACATAGGTGTTAACTAATTGTTGGTGTTAATAAAATTCTTTACCATATGCATTTGGAAAACACTGTTAAATATTAAATAGTGTTTTTAATTGCGCTGTCTCTCACAGTTGGCATTTCATTATCGTGCAGTCTTATACTAGAACATTTTGGAGATTGTATGTAGTATTTAGTACTTTTCAGTTTAAAACCTGTGCCCACCTGTTAATGTGTTGTAGAATTGGCCATGTGCAGTGGCTCAGCCTATAATCCCAGCACTTTGGGAAGCCAAGGTAAGAGGATTGCCTGAGCCAGGAGATTTGAAACCAATCTGGGCAACTTGGTGATATCTCGTCTCTACAGTGAATCACAAAAAATAGCCGGGCATGGTGGCATGCGTCGTTCCAGCTACTTGAAAGGCTGAGCTGGAAGGATCACCTAAGCCTAGCAGGTCAAGGCTGTGGTGGCTGTAAGCATGCCACTGCACTCCAGCCTGGGTGATAGAGTGAGACTCTAACTCAAAAAAAAAAAAAAAAAATCTTGTAGAATTTAGAGAAGTTGGCAGTCATAGTCATCATTTCCGAAGTTACTTTTTAAAAACTTTTATTTCTTTTACTATAAACATGTTTCTCAAATATTGGGCCTCGGGGTATATACATAGTTACGTTTTTGAATATTATCTTTTTTAAAATATTAAAATTTCCAAAAGTATAGTTTCTAAAGGATTCTTCTTTTGTGTTTGGGCTACTAGTACAGATTATTTGTAAAATGTAATAAAGCTATAGTTTAAACTGTTTATCGCTGGTGTTTTACTTTTTGAATCTATCCAGAATTTCTTTTTTTTTTCAAAAAACAGCACTAGCACATTGATATTGATGGAGAAGGTGAAACTGAGCAAAAGTAAAACTTAGAATGAATGTATAGATCATGTGGAACAACTTCAGAATATTCTTAAAACATTCTCTTTTCTATTTACAGCCTTTCGTTTTGAAACTAGGGTGTTTACTAAAGGATTTTACAAATACCTTGATAATGGAAATATCAGTACAGCTTAGTCCTTAAAAAATAAGCTTGGCCAGGCTCGGTGGCTCAGCCTGTAATCCCACACTTTGGGAGGCCAAGGTGAGTGGATTGCCTGAGTCCACAGGTTTGAGACCCGCCTGGGCAACTTGGCGAGACCTCATCTCTACAATAAATCAAAAAATTAGCCGGGCGTGGTAGCGTGCGCCTGTAGTTCCAGCTACTCGGAAGGCAGAGGTGGAAGGATCGCCGGAGCCCAGCAGGTTGAGGCTGCGGTGGCCGGGAGCGGCCACTGCACTCCAATCTGGGCGACAGAGTGAGACTCCAACTCAAAAATAAATAAATAAGCTTACTGAAATGTTTACTTTCATTTCTGTAATAGTATGGTTTTCTTTATGTCTGTTATTCATGTGTTAATTTTAATTAAATTTCCTTTTCCTCTTTAGCTTTTGAACTTTAGTGCATTTGGCAGAATTTTGGTAAAAATAGGAAGCCACAGTAATGTTCTTACTTTTACTATATGACCAAAACCCAGTGCTGTATAAATCACTCCATTCTCCTTATTTGCAAATAATAGGTTTGTAAACGGCCCTTCCCACCTTGATAAAGCAAATAGAAGGAATACAAAGAAAAGAGAGTTAACAGTTCAAATGGTTCAATGTTATGAACACTCACTAGGTCATTAGGTTTGGTTATTGCAAATAAAGACTTGTGAAATCAAAGGCACAAAGAGTCAGCTAACAGAATTAGTGGATACAGGCAGTAAATCTCTGTTAGCAAATATGCCTCTCATGGGAGGGGCATGTCACACTTTGGGGTAGCATGTGGGTATGGTTTGGAAAAAGCACTTTGGGCAGAGCTCTGTGGCTTGTGCCTGTAATCCCAACACTTGGGGAGGAGGCCAGGGCGAGAGGATTACTTGAGACCAGCCTGGGCAACATGGTGAGATCTCGTCTCTACGAAAAACCAAAGCACATTATCCAAGTGTGGTGGTGTGCATCTGTAGTCCCAGCTACTCAGGGAGCTGAGCCAAGGTGGTCAAGGCTGCAGTGAGCAGTGATCATGTCACTTACACTCCAGCCTGGGTGACAGAGTAAAACCCCCAACTAAAAAAAAAAGATAAAAGGCACTTTCAAAAATACATAATATAGTTTTATTTTGTAAAATGGAAACAAGTAATTTTGTCATATAACTTACAGAGAGTAAAACTCAATAGACTCTTGGATGGTGAAAAAACCCTGAGATGCAACGATTTCTGTTGTTTGGTGACTGAGCAGTAGTAGGTCCTTTAAAAGGAATTTAACAAACTTACTTGGGGATTTGTTGACAAGATGGGAAGGGCAAGTTTATCAGAATGAGGCATACATTAAAAACAAAAGCGAAAACTAAGGGATAGGAACACTAAAGGATGAGAAAACCCGAAGGCTGGAAATGGTTTCTCTTTTCAGCTGCTTACCTTGACACTGCAGTGCTCTGGACCAAGTGCAATTACAGTGCCAGCTTTCGACCAGAAGGCAGGAGGGGTCTGGCAGGACATAATTTAGCTCCCGTATTAAAAGTGAACACACCCCCAGTTGCAATTTATTGAGGTTATTTTCTTCACGTGATTTACCTTTTAAATTTTGTTTTAAGACAATGCAGATATGGTGTCCGCAACACGTCTTGAGTTTCTTAGTTATCCATTAAGGGACTAGGTGGCATTTTGAGAGATGTTCAGTGTCTCTCTCTTAATCCTGTCCTTTGAATCTTCAATAGCCGCGTTATTTCTGTTTGTGTTTTACAGTTTTTGAGACAGTGCCCTTGAGCTCAGACTTTCTCTTCCAGAAGGCAGTTTCCCTCCTCCATACTTCCTACTTGGACTCTGCATCTGAGCATGGTTTTCAGTACAGTCAAGTGACTTTGGTGAAAAATGACATTTTCTTAAATGAGGTGAGGTACTTGGTACACACTGTGTCTGTGTGATAGTTCTATTTTAGTTTCAAAAGAAATAGACCCATCATTTTTGGTATATAAGCCTAGAGCTTTTTAGCTATTACTTTCCAGATGAGACAAAAGATTCTTGGAAAAGTTCTTAGAAGATAATATATTTTGTGAAGAGAAAAATGACACATTTAATTAGTCTTATAGTAGAAAGAATTAAAATGATATGTTTTAAAAGTTAATTTGCAAGACAAAGTACCATGCTTATGGCAGTTGGTTATTCTCTCTTTATACAGTACCACACTTTTTACCAACAAAAAAAAGCAAGTAACTATACTCAGGAAGAACTTCAAGAAACTTATGGGTTTCTTCTTTTTGAAACTGAATATCAGGTAAGGGAATTAGGTTGTAGAAAACTGATTTTGTGGAAATAATGTACAAAATTGGTGGTATCATTAGTCTTAAATGTTGGTACTTCAGTTCTTTCTTTTCTAAATTTTTTAAAGGGCATTTTATTTTATTATTTTTTGAGTTGGGGTCTCACTCTGTTGCCCAGACTGGAGTGCAGTGACACGCTCACGGCCACCCCAGCATCGACCTGCTAGGCTCCTGCAATGCTTCCGCCTCAGCCTTCCAAGTGCCGGAATTTTATGCTACCATGCCCGGCTAAATGTTTTTCGTTTGTTGTATTGTAGAGATGAGGTCTCGCCAAGTTGCCCGGGCAGGTCTTGAGCCTGCCAGCTCAGGCAGTTCACTCGCCTTGGCCTCCCAAAGTGCTGGGATGACAGGCCGAGCCACCGAACCCAGCCCTGGTACTTCATTCAGTTCTGAAAGTGTTGTGAGATGACCAGTTCATCAGGTTTTTTTGTTACTTAATTTGGTGATAGTGTAAATGACAGTGGTAAAAGCCGGTCATTAAAGCGATTTTATTTCTACACCCTTTCATGGCTTCTCTTTAGCTTTATCTTAAATAAGTTTGTAAGCCTGGGGCAAGATTTGGATTAGTACAGGCTTCTTCCGTGTGGTGATGCCCTGTGATGTCGTGAACAGAGAGCTCTCCATCCTGGATCATTGTTTGCATCAACATTTTCTGTGTCCTGCAAAGATTTTTTAGGGTTAAGTTACATGGTTTGGGGGTACGATGAATACCTTCAGCTTTGTAGTGCATTGGAATTGTTTCATTCAACTGTTGAAGATAGAGCATCCAGATTGTTGTCTGGACCTAAGTTGTGGGAGAAGGAAAACACCGTGTACCAGATCCAGATATGTCTCCAAAGATATGCATGGCTTTCTAGGTAGAGTTTAAACAGTACTGGAGGTCTGTCTTCAAAATAATTCAAAGGTAATGCTTTGGATGAGTTAAGGGTTATAAAGAACAAAGGCAGATAACATGACATGAAAGGATTAGATAGTAGCACTAGAAGAGTTCATCCCTTTTTAACTAATCATCTAGAACCAAATAAAATATGCTATGTGTTCACACATAAGATGACATTTGGAGATAAGACGTTTTGAAATTTAGCGATTCTAAAGCTATAATTAGAAGATAGATCTTCAAGAGGGGACTTATCTGTGACCTTATTTGATTTGATTTTACTGGCAACACTTTTGTTGATAGAAACGGTAAACATTTTATGAAAGCTTTGAGTTATGAGTTAAAAACATGGTTGCTTTACATAAGCTTGCTTTGTGCCACGCATACATTCAGTGAGCAGATTCTTTATTCATTTTCAAGCTTATGGGTTACAGAATTATTTCATTACCTCCCAAAAGACTGGTCATGTAAGCAAAGTAATATCTTTTTTTTATAGGCAAAGTTGGCATGTCAGTGTGGACTCCATGTTGGCAGCAGTGTTCTTACCACTCTGGGTGATCCGGCCAAAGGTAAGTCTGAAGAAAAAGGAATCTCTTCTTTGACAAGATGAAGTGAGGTTTAGCTAATTTCATAGGGCACCTGTATTAAAAGTAGTTTCATTAATGTCTAACAGTTCATAATTCTTAGTCAGAACCTTAACATCCAAACTTTGAGTCTAAAGCTTAAGGTAATTTTCAGTACCAAATTAGTATTATCATGAGAATCTTCTGATCATAATGGCAGTAGGAATATAGACTACATAGAGCTGACCAAACTTGGCAACTGTGGAATGTCAGGGAACAGAGAAGAAATAATCAAATACAAGGTTTTTAACTTATGCTGTAGTGATCATTGTTAACGGAAGAGACACAGAAGGAAAGAAGCACATTGGAAAGGGAAGTGTGTGAGTTAAAAGAACAAAGTAATCTAATGGTTAAGAACGTGAATTAGCGTTAGGTTTTTTAAGCTTCGGTTTCCTTATCTGTAAAATAGATTAAACTGCTTTATAGAGTTGTGAGGATTAAATGAGACCATGTAAAATGCCTAGCCCAGAAGCTTGCAACTAGTAAGTAAATGGACAGTACTACTTTTAGGAGTAAAATCTGAGAAATAATGAGATTTTCATAAATGTTTCTGAAAGATAATCTACAGGTTAAAAATAGTTGGGAACGGGATCAGGCTGGGTTTGGGGCTGGGGTGTTAGTTGAAGCCAAGATGTCGTTGGGGGATGGTACAGAAGGAGAAGACGACAGGGAACAACTTTTGGATCATTCATGGGACCAATGTGTCAGGATATGGGGGAGGCTAGCATAAGGTAGTGTCAAGGGCAGTTCACCAGGTGGAGACTCAGGAAATTGGGTTTCACAGAAAGAAGAATCTCAGGAAGAGGTGGCTGGCAACACCGGTGCCATCGGATGTGGAAGTCAGGGCTGGGAAGGAGTCTTAGGCTTCATGACTGGGTTTCTGCTGAACTTTTTGTTGGATTGTTGTTAAGTAAGTGCTTCATGAGGCACAGTTCACATACCATAGAATTCACCCATCCAAAGTATACAATTCAGTGGGTTTTTTTATGTGTATTCACAGAGTCGTTCAACAGCACAATTTTAGACCATTTTTATCACCCAAAAAGGAATCCAGTGGTTACTGGTAGGGACTCCCCATTCCCTGCCATCACTAGCCTGGGACAGCCACTAGTCTACTTTCTGCCTCTGTAGATGTGCCTGTTCTCTTCTTGCATAGACAGGGAATCATACAATTTGTGGCCTTTTATGAGTAACTTTTTACTTAGCACCATCTTTTTGAGACTCTTACATGTAGCATGTTATCAGTGGTACTACATTCCTTTTTATGGTAGAGCAAGACAAGTCGTGCAGCACTTAACAGTGGAGGCACATTCTAAGAAATGCATTGTAGGCGTTTTTGTGGTCGTGTGAACATCGTAGAGTGTGCTTATACAAACTAAGACGACCTAACCTACTACCTTAGGCTGTATGGTACAGCCTGTTGGTCTTAGGCTGCAAACCTATACAGCATGTTACTGTAGTGAATACTACAGGCAGTTGTAACACAGTGGTATTTGTGTATCTAAACATAGATAAGGTGTGGTAAAAATGGCATTATACTCTTAGGGGATGGCCATTTCACACTGGGTCTTTCGTTGACCTTTGAAATGTTATGTGGTGCATGACTGTGTTTTGTTACATGCTTATGCCACATCTACATTATCCATTCATCAACTCATGGACATTTGGGCTGTTTCTCCTTTTTGGCTGTTAAGAATCATGCTGCTATGAGCATGTGTGTACAGGTTTTTGCTGGGACATATTTTCATTTCTCTTGGGCATGTATGTAAGAGTCAAATCACTGGGTTATGTGGTAGCTATGTAAAACAAAAATTTTAAATGCACATTCAACTCATCTCTAAAGAACACTGAAGGTAGCCGGGCTCGGTGGCTCAGCCTGTAATCCCAGCACTTTGGGAGGCTGAGGTGAGTGGATTGCCTGAGCCCATGGGTTCGAGACCCACCTGGGCAACTTGGTGAGACCTCATCTCTACAAAAAAATCAAAAATTAGCTGGGCGTGGTAGCGTGCACCTGTAGTGCCAGCTACTTGGAAGGCTGAGGCAGAAGGATCGCTGCGCAGGTCGAGGCTGCGGTGTCCGGGAGCAGCCACTGCCCTCTAGTCTGGGCGACAGAGGGAGACTCCAACTCAAAAAAAAAAAAGAACACTAAAGGTGATAACATTTATAATACTACGTAAAGCTGCCCCAGCTTTTTTTCATTCTGAAAAATATAAACATAGAAAAAATGGAGAGCGTAGTATAATATACCCGCCTCCCGACTTTAACAGATAATATTTTGCATTGCTTCTTTTGTTTAATTTTTTTCTGAAGAATTTGAAAGCAAGTTACAAATAATCTCCACTTACGTTTCAAAGAAAAAGGACCTTATCCTGCATTCCTACAGTCTCATTTTGTTGCTGATGTGAGAGAGGCTGACTTCAGTAGGGTGGTAGAAGTGGAAGCTAGGTTGTTCCTGACATGCATCCATTCCTCAAAGCCACATATGCTGGGGCTGATTAGTAAAATAGCACTACTGCCTGTGTGTATTTTATAGTTTTTGGCTTGAAAAGGTTATACACAAAACTACCTAGTTCTGTGTGTAATATTGATACTTTCTTTTTTCTGGCAACCATGGCCTGACAATGCTTTCTATCAATATTGTGTTTTATAGTTTAAAAGCGTATAGGTCTGTGTATGTCTACCCTGAGAAACCTGTGGTTTATGTGTCTGTGCCCCAGGCCCACCCTCCCCACTTGAGTGCTTTATTCCTAACTGGAACCCACACATCTGCCCACAGATTCACTGCTTTCCACTTGATCACTGTTTTCTCACCCGTTGTCTTTTATATTTCACAAGAACTGCCTCTGTGAGGAATAGCAGTGTGTCCTCTCCTCCTTGTTGTCACTGTCGCTGTCTTGCCGGGTGCCTCCTCGCCTATCTCAGCTGGCACAGTAGCTTTCCAGTTGGTCTTACTTCCTCTCTGATGGGCAGTCCACTGCTTAAAACCTTTGATGGTTCCCTGCTGCCTACAGAAAACAGTCTAAGCTGATTGTCAAGTCATACAGAGGTCCTTACTGTCCAGTGCCAGCCTTTCTGTTCACCCTTGGCTTCCACCACTTTCTTCCCTATTCCCAACTCTAGGCTGTGATCTTTTAGGCTTCCATACATGTGGTCATTCTCTCCTCTATTTAGGGTTCATTCCTTTCTCTGTCTAAAGAACTTGTTCTTGTCCATACAAACTGACATTATTTAAATGTTCTTTTTTTTTTTCTTTGAGTTGGAGTCTCACTGTCGCCCAGGCGGGAGGCACACTCCCGGCCACCGCAGCCTCAACCTGCTGGGCTCCGGGGATCCTTCCGCCTCAGCCTTCCAAGTAGCTGGAACTACAGGCGTGCGCTACCACAGCCAGCTAATTTTTTATTTATTGTAGAGATGCGGTCTCGCCAAGTTGCCCCGGGGCGGGTCTTGAACCTGCGGGCTCAGGCAGTCCACTCACCTCAGCCTCCCAGAGCGCGGGATTATAGGCTGAGCCACTGAGTGTTCTTATAGTTCTTTATACATGCTACTCTATAGCACTTAATGGTCTTTGTGTCCATTTCTGTGTGTCCTCAAATGTAGCATGTTTCATAAATATGTAAGTAGCTATTATATGTTGGACATAGTGTGGCTACGGTGACAAACAGAACAGATAGAACCCTTGCCTTAATGGAATTTACAGTCTAGCAGAATAAACTTGAAGGCAAGGGCCTGGTTTGTATGTATGTATGTATATACGCATACATGTACGTATGGCACTGCTATCTAGCTCAGAACCTGCCATGTAGTCATACATAACTTTAAGGGTATTTATTGATATTTTTCACAAACAGCAGCTTGAGATTCAGATTATCATAGGCCTTCTTTTTTTTTTTTTGTCAGAGTCTCACTCTGTCGCACAAGCTGGAGTGCAGTGGTACATTCACGGCTACCACAGCAACCTCAACCTACTGAACTCAGGCGATCCTTCCGCCTCAGCCTTCTGAGTAGCCAGAACTACAGGCACACTCCACCAAGCCGTTTTTTTTTTTTTTTTTTTTTTTAATTTCTTTCTTTCTCTCTCTCTCTTCTTTTCTTCTTTTGTTTTTTGATTTATTGTAGAAACGAGGTCTCGTCAATTTGCTCAGGCTGCTCTCAAACCCCTGGACTCAGCAAGTCCTCTCGCCTCGGCCTCCCAAAGTGTTGGGATTACAGACTTGAGCCACTGTGCCCTGCCCTGTCATAGGCCTTTTAGTTGAATGATTGCCTGGAGAAAAAAACAGATACATTCTTTTATCACTTCTCAGTTATTGTACCAACTAGAAGATTGGTTGTCCAGTAGATATATTTTTAACTCTAATGTTTCTCCATGCCTTTAGAATATGACAGATAGTGATTCTTTAAAAGGTAAGCAGTATCAAAATAGATATTTTAAATAGACTTGTAGTTACTCCTTCTGTAGCCTTATTCGGTTTAAGGGTGCCCTACATATGAATTGTGTGAGTGTAAACAGTCTTTTTTAAAGTGTAAATTAATCTATATTTTATACTTTTATAGGTGTATACATTTCTAAATACTCAGACTGCCTTCATCCAAGACCGTGGTATCATGGGAAATCTGGTTATATTGTAATTTTTAACCTAATTAAGGTAAAACCCAGATGTGCTTTTATGTAATTTTCTTTTTAAAAATTGAGAATTATCTGGCTATGACATTCTTGGTAAATTATTAACTGAAAGTAGTCCTTGCTAAAGACAGCTATCCAATTCCAGAGAAAATAGAACTATTTTTACAATTGATAATACTTCAGTTTGGAAACTCACTTTTGTCACTTTAATTTGTCATTGTTTATATTACAGTCATTGAATAGTCATTCACTCATTCATTAACTATAACATAAAAGATGGTAGGCTGTGTAGTTTTTCTTATTAAGAAAGTTCCCAGCCGGGCTCGGTGGCTCAGCCTGTAATCCCGCGCCTTAGGGAGGCTGAGATGAGTGGATTGCCTGAGTCCGTGGGTTCGAGACCCGCCTGGGCAGGCGAGACCTCATCTCTACAATAAATCAAAAAATTAGCCGGGCGTGGTAGCGCGCACCTATAGTTACAGCTACTTGGAAGGCTGAGGCAGAAGGATCACCGGAGCCTAGCAGGTTGAGGCTGCGGTGGCCGAGAGTGGCCATTGCACTCCAGTTTGGGCAACAGAGTGAGACTCCAACTCAAAAAAAAAAAAAAAAAAGAAAAGAAAGAAAGGAAAGTTATCTCAAATCCGGGGTGATTCATATATTTCTTTGATATTGTGACTAAAAACGATAAATATTTGCCCAGGCGCCCAAGATTTTTAAAATAGAATTTTGAGGGCTCTTAGAGAATTAAAACTATAGTTGGCCTTAAGATTTTGCTTTTTCTAAGAAGCATAGTTCTTAATGCAGTACTTTTAGTGGAAATATCCTTGTTGGGCTACTTTTAAATGAATCCTAGTGTAGGTTATGAATCCTAGTGTAAAGGTTATTGCTATTTGTAGACATCTGATTAGTTTTAATATTTTCATCCTAGGGAAAAGTCAAGTGTGTGTCTGAGAATTATACAACTAACTATACTAGGCCATCTTCTGGCTATGATTGCCACGTGGCTGCAAATTCCAACAAGGTTTCTCACGAGACAAGTCATTTTCGTGCCTTTGAACTGAGTCAGGTACGGTCACTTGTGAATAAATGATACCCAAGATAGATTTTTGAATCTAGTATGTTAAATTTCAGGGCTGGGTGGGTTTGAGATAAACTTGGTACATGTGCAATTCCATAATGCTACCCTGTTAATACATACTTTTCTTCTTTCAGTATTACCTTTATGAACTTTCAGGCAACACTGTTACTGAGCGACCCAGACAGATCTGCCCTTATGTCATTGTAGCTTTTCAGTACAGGGAACCTAAAAAGATGGCAACACCAGTTCATCAAAGCATGTGAGTAATCGTGCATACTTCATTTTACTGGGTTTGTTTCTTTTGTTCTTCTAACAGTGCTCTCTTTTCTTTTCTAGGCTTGAACCCAGTAAAAATGGTAAGAAAAATTACATGCATTTTTTTAAGGATATTTTTAAAAGTAAGTGTTTCATTCATAAATAATCAGTTTATGTCTTACCTTCATTTCTTAAAGTTCTCATCTCTCCATGGAAAGGGAAGTTAATCATTCAAGGCTGTATGCTGTGTGATATAACTCTTTGGTCCATTTATGGTACAGTGATTCCAGTACAGCTGTAAGTAGTAAATGTTTTATCCTTTACTAATGCTTGTATTAAAAGCTTTCTGCTTTTTAAAAATTCATTTCAAGGTCTTGAGGGGTGGCATTGGTGTGAAATGCTACAGTTGTGCTTTGTTTTAGATTAGGGTATATTTGCGTAGATATATAGGACCATGATACAGGAGACCTAAATTCCAGTTCACTAATGGGAAAATGACCTCTTGAGAAGAATTAAATTATTTTATACTAGAAGTTGTAATTTCCCAAGAAACATCAGACTTACTTGGACAGCAAATATAGCAGATCATAGCCATTTAGTCTTGTTACTCAACTTTTATTAGGATTTGCAGCATCTAGTTTTTAGTTTTCACGTGATTCTCTTCGAAAACTGTTAGAGTAGCTGTTGTGTGCATTTATATTAATATGAACTGTTATGAATTTCCTCCTGGTGAACTGTGGCGAACATCTTAGAAAATCTTGTTGTTCATCCTGTTGTGTCAGTTGGTACTCCAAACCACTGAAGGATAATCACAGTTTAATTGACATCCAAGAAAAAAACTGGTGTGCTGTCAGAATTCATTTTCTATTGGCCTTTTTAAAGAAGAAGCAGGAGTATTGTAACCCAGAAAATAAAATAAGAATTCTGTTAATAAATACGTGGGAGAGACAGGAAAGTTCTTTCTCACTGTTGGGTATAACTAATGCATGTAAAAAGAGTGATGAATAAAATCACCATTTGGCAATGCCATATAATCAGCGGATGCTAAAAATAGTAGGTTGATGCTTGATAATTGCATAGCTCACATTTCCCCACAACTTACTATTAATCACAAAGGAAAAAATGCAGACTGCCCAGTGGAGAAAACTGGAAGATACCATCTTCCCTGTGTGGTTAAGTCAATGCTGCCATGAATGGAATAGATGTTATGTGTTTCCTGATATGATAGGGACTGACATAATGTCACTGCTGTCTGTGGTGTTCCTGCCATTGCAGTCAGGAGGAAACGTTAAACCTTTCCAGAGTGAGAAGCATTCTGAAAACTGGTCTATATTCTTCAAAATATCAAAGTCACTGAAGGTAAAGAAAGACTGAGAAGCCATTCTAGATTAAAGGAGACTAAAGAAACATGATAACTTATTTCATCCTGGCATCCTGGATGATAAACTATTTTCTTTTACTATGAAGGACCTTAGTGAGGTGGTTGGTGAAATTTGGGGAAGATGTGGGTTAAGTCGTAGTACTATATCCTTGTGAATTTGTTGATTTTGCTTTGTGTTTGTATAAGAAATGTTCCTACTTAAAGGAAATACACAGAGAAGTTGCTGGAGTAAAAGAGCATCGGGTTTGCATCTTACTCCCAAAAGATTCAGAAAAAAGTAATGTGTTTGTATAGAGAGAGAGAATAACAAAACAAACATGATAATACTGTTAACATCTGGGGTATCTGGATGAGGGGTGTAAAAGAATTCTTTGTACTATTACCACAACTTTTCTATAAAAGTATAAAAACATTTCAAAATAAGTTTTAAAAATGGAAAAAGTTATCAGGAAATGGTACAGAAGATCTGTGTGTGGTTCATTCTGTGGTCCTGCATGGTGTACAATCCAGCATTGCCAGGAGTTTTCAACTCTTACATAGCAGTTTTTAAAACGTTCTCAATATACATAATTCTTTGACACATCTGCATATTTTGATTATACCAAAACTACATATTTGGAAGATGTGAACATATTTGCAGACCTCCATGACTCATATGTTTGGAAGTCTATACTTTTTATAGATATACGTTATTATTTAACCAGAATTTATTAATTTAAGGCCTTTTTGCATTGTGGCATTTTTGTTTGCATTTATATTAGAAAACCAAAAATTACGAAGTTACAGATAGTTCCAGTATTTATTACACGCTTGATATTGTTTTGATTTTTTAGACCACACGACCTGGATTTTAAGTATGTAATAAAAGTGTCTTCTTTGAAAAAAAGAATACCAGAAGCTGCCTTTAGAAAACAGAATTACCTGGAGCAGAAAGGTCAGTTGAAGTGTAATGACACATTGCGTATCCTAGGCTCTGTTCCAGTTAATCTCTTCTCTCTTCTAGACACACACACACTTCTGTTTTATCATATTTAACCCTTTGTACTCAGAGAATCTCACAGGTCACACATGCTTTTTTTATTTTGGAATTTTGGACATTGAAGAACTTATTTATGACAAAAAATAAAAATTTTTTTATTTTATATTTTTCTAACTTGTGGTAACTTGTAAAACAGTTACTGGCATGCATTGCAAGTTCATTGATACATGTTGTGCAGTAGTAATTTGTTTGACATCTCCTCCCTGGTGTTTTTCTATTCGAGCAGATGATGCAGTTTCCTTTTTTCCTCCCACATTAATAATACGTAAGTTATTGTCCAGTCTGTGTACTACATGAAAAAGCACTTCACACATTCTGTTTCTAATTAATGCCAGCTGATATTTTTTTACATACATCTCAGTGTATATTCCATCTCTTTGTTTTTTTATGCAGTTTGAATGGAAAACTTCAAGGAAACATACATTTTTGAAAAATTTGTCCTGGCATAAGTTTGTCCTGTGTAATCACTAGCAATCTCTTTATGTCTCCTGAGAGGGAACACCAGTGCTGTTTGCTAGATTGACGATGTCCCCTCAGAGGAGACATCCAAGTGCAGAGGATTAAGTAATTCTTTTATTTCCTTTTTTTTTTTTTTTTTTTAGAAAACAGGATTTAAGCCGGGCTCAGTGGCTCAGCCTGTAATCCCGCGCCTTTGGGAGGCTGAGGTGAGGGGATTGCCTGAGCCCATGGGTTCGAGACCCGCCTGGGCAGTGAGACCTCATCTCTACAATAAATCAAAAAATCAACTGGGCATCGTAGCGCATGCCTGTAATTCCAGCTACTTGGAAGGCTGAGGAGGAAGGATCGCCGGAGCCCAGCAGGTCGAGGCTGCGGTGGCCGGGAGCGGCCACTGCACTCCAGTCTGGGCGACAGAGTGAGACTCCAACTCAAAATAAAATAAAATAAAATAATAATAAAAAATAAAAAGAAAACAGGACTTATTGAGAAAACTGAAAAACCTCCATAATGGGAGGGGACCTGAGGGGTTGCCCAGTTAAGCAATTCTTAAAAGCATCTTCTGTAGCCGGGCTTGGTGGCTCAGCCTGTAATCCCACGCTTTGGGAGGCTGAGTGGATTGCTTGAGCCCACTGTTTCGAGACCCGCCTGGGCAACTTGGCGAGACCTCATCTCTACAATAAATCAAAAAATCAGCCGGGCATGGTAGTGTGTGCCTATAATTCCAGCTACTTGGAAGGCTGAGGTGGAAGGATCACTGGAGCCCAGTGGGTCAAGGCTGCAGTGGCCAGGAGCGGCCACTGCACTCCAGTCTGGATGACAGAGTGAGACTCCAACTCAAAAAAAAAAAAAAAAAGCATCTTCTGTGAGAAACCTTTAGAGTTACTGTTATGCTCTCTAGTTCCTTGGAGGCTAGCTAGAAACAAAGATAGTTTCATCTAATGATGACATAGACTAGTTTTAATATAGAAATACTGAAGGAATTAAGCAAGCAGATATTAAAGGTCTTGGGAAACTCATAACCGTTTCTCTCAAGGAGAACAGTTTTTGTTGTTACTTTTATTTATTTATGTACTTTTAAACTTGAATGAAAGAAAAGCAATGAGAAGAAAATTTTTGGTCATTTAGGTGAATTCATGGAACATTGATGCTTGTTTCTATAGTATTTCTTTGTCTTATTAATCCCATAACACTGTCAGTATAAATGAGAGCTTGTTTTAAAATAACAATCTTAGTAACTTTTTACTAAGGAGTTTTATAACAAAGAACACAGTGATAAAGGTTTTTTGAGTAGTATTCCTGTTCTTCAATTTTTGTAATGTTAAAATGAACAAATTGATTATAAAAACATCACAAGCCAGGCTTGGTGGCTGAACCTGTAATCCCGCGCCTTTGGGAGGCTGAGGTGAGTGAATTGCCTGAGCCTGCGGGTTCGCGACCCGCCTGGGCAACTTGGCGAAACCTCATCTCTACAATATATCAAAAAAAATTAGCCGGGCATGGTAGCGCTCACCTGTAATTCCAGCTACTTGGAAGACTGAGGCGGAGGGATCGCCGGAGCCCAGTAGGTCGAGGCTGCGGTAGCCGGCAGCAGCCACTGCACTCCAGTCTGGGCAACAGAGTAAAATTCCAACTCACAAAAAAAAAAAAAATCACAGCTTATTAAAAATAAGACATTTTCTGATTTTTCTCTACAGTCTGCTGCGAAGATTTGTGCTTCAATTTGTATGAGGTGGAACTGTCCAACAGACAAGGGGAAAAAATAGATAAATTAACTGAATACATTAAAAAGGAGCAATTGGTAAGAATCAATTTAAAATATAACAACTTTTAGTTTTCTTAAATTGAGACATTGGTATTTAAGTATTAGTTGCCTGTCCCTAGATTGAATTATTTTAGCTTGCTTAAAGGATTTTTATTATTTAGTGTTTATGTACATATTATTGACATAATACAGCACCCCCTCCCTTATCTGAGGGGGATAGGTCTAAAACCACCACTGGATAACTGAGACTGGATATAGTACCAAGCCCTTTGTTTACTCTGTTTTTTCCTATGCATGCATACCTGTGCTAAAGTTTGATTTGTAAATTAGGCACAACAAGAGAGTAACAATAAAACTCGTAATAAAATTGAACAGTTAGAGCCATAGACTGTAGTAAAGGTTATGTGATCTGTCTGGCACAATATCGTGCCGTGCTCACTCAGCCTCCTCTGGGTGGTGTGAAGTGATGCCATGCCTCCTCTTGAAGCCCAGCGAGGTGGGTGCTGTGTTGGCCTAGCAGGTCAGTAGCATAGGCAGCGTGCCAGTAGGCTAGACGAGGCATGATGGCGTGTGCAGAGTGGGTTGCAGCCTGCTGGCGGGCAAGATTCCATCACACTGTTCAGAAGAACAGTGTGCAGTTTAAAACTTAGAAGGTATTTCTGGAATTTTCCAGTTAATATTTTTAGACTTCGGTGAACCATGGATAACTGACAGCACGATCAAACCACAGACAAAGGGGGACTGCTGTATCTGTTTATTGACGAACACATTTTCATCCTCTTTGTATCTCAGTTTACTTTGTGTCTCACTAGCCAACTTATACTCCTGACTATAAGAAAAAGAGGGCAGATTTTTCTCAGTGTCTTTATTGCTTTTGTTTTTTGACAGAAGAATTGAGTAGCTCTGTAGTGCTTCTGCATTAACCAAAGGACCACTTGTGAGACAAAAGCCACCTGTATCCTAATCCATCACTTGATAAAAGTTGCTTCTACTGTTTCCATAGTGTAGAAAGTAGGACTCTAAGAAACGTGCTAGTCCAAAGACTACTTTCCATTGTATTAAACAGGGTTCCTCAATGTGAGGACAGGAATAGAACCTTGAACCAGAGTCTCTTCCTGGCTTTACAATGGATGATTTCTAAAGATCACAAGAGAAGGGTTGCACATGTTGGGCAGTGACCACACAGGTCTGAGCCCTTTGATAATATGACTGTGTATCCCACTAGCAGATATTAAAACTTCAGTAAGGTAAAATATAGCATACACTTAAGCTGTCAAGGTAGCCTGTCTTAGTGATAGTGTCAGTTAAGATGTTTTGAGTTGTGCATAAGAGAAACCCAAACTTAAACATGAAGAGGTTTGATAGGCTTCCTTTTTCATCCCAAGCCAGGTTCAAGTGCTGTTTGTTCAGGATTCTTTCTTCCTCAGCTTTGCCCTCCTCTGTGATAGTTTTATCCTCAGGCTGGCAGTCAGGCCTCCATGCTTCCTTCTGACATGCAAAAGGCCGGGTAGAATCCCTTCTCCAAACCATCACTTCCATCTCAGCCTGGCTTGTGTCATCTGCACACTCACCAGCCAGTACCCGAAAAAGGGCATGGACTCCCCTGGCTGCCTGAGACCTTGCTGAGCCCACCTCCAGCGGTCGACGGAAGGTCAAGCCCACCCAGTCTGCAGCAGTGCTCCCAAAGATGATAACCTTCTACAGTTCCCCAAGAGAATGGGGGAAGTCAGTGCCGAGTGGATAACCGTGGAATGTCTACTGTAGGGTGGCAGCTCTTTTCTTTTGAAGTAGCATAAAAAATTTTACATTTAAAAATCAAAAGGAAGAAAGTCTGAAGATATTTTCTAAAAATGCGTTGGTGAAAGGACTGCTCCTGAGTGATTATGTTATAAAGAGTAGTAAAGATTTGGTGCTGGTTTGCTTTGAAACCTGTTTATTAATAACAATTACTCGTGGAAATCACATACTGCACATGGTTCTTCTCCAGCGCACTGTATTTTTTTTCTTGCCTCATATTATTAAGAATTTTAGGCTGGGCTGGGTGGCTCAGCCTGTAATCCCAGCACTTTGGGGGGCCGAGGTGAGTGGATTGCCTGAGCCTGTTGTTTGAGACCAGCCTGGGCAACTTGGCAAGACCTTGTCTCAACAATAAATCAAAAATTAGCTGAGCATGGTAGCATGCACCTGTAGTTCCGGCTACTTGGAAGGCTGAGGCAGAAGGATCGCTGGAGTCCAGCAGGCTGACGCTGGGGTGGCTGTGAGTGTGCCGCTGCGTTTTAGTCTGGGCAACAGAGTGAAACTCCAACTCAAAAAAAACCTTTTTTTTTTTTTTACATATATATATCCTGTTGCCCTAGCTAGACTTGAATTCTTTGAGGGCAGATTTCTTGTCTTAAGTGCCTGGTACCTTAGTGCTTGGTGTCTAGTAGACAAGCAGTACATGTCCCTTGAAGAAATTTCATGTAGGGTTATGCCTGGAACATTGAACTTAAGAACAGTACAGAACAAGGTCTGTTTAAAAAGGTGTGGGGAACATACATGGCTGTGTTCTTCTGTGTGTGTAGGGAAGAGGCTAAGAGGAGATATTCCATTTACAAGAATCTATGAATCCTCCCCAACAAAGATTAAAATAAGAGGCTTAAACAGCCCTTTTTTGTTGTTGTTGAGTTGGAGTCTCACTCTTTGTTGCCCAGGCTGGAGTGCAGGGGCATGCTCACGGCCACCGCAGCCCCGACCTGCTGGGCTCAGGCGATCTTCCACCTCAGCCTTCCAATGCTAGAACTACACACACACGCCACCACGCACAGCTAGTTTTGTGTGTGTGTGTGTGTGTGTGTGTGATTTATTGTGGAGACGAGGTCTCACCAAGCTGTCCAGGCTGGTCTCGAACCCCTGGACTTAGACAGTTCTCTCGCCTCGGCCTCCCAAAGTGCTGGGATTACAAACTGAGCCACCGCGCCCGGCCCTACAAGCCCTTTCAATATATAATGTGAGATACTAATAAGACTTGATGTTTTATTTTTACATATTTTGGAAGACAGAAATGTGTGATTTTAATAGAAGGCTGTTCTTTTTCATTTTTATTACAAAACTAAAATTCAGAAACAATGTAAAAGCTCATTATTGTCAGTTTCACTTCTTATATCAGTGGAAAACAAATCAGATTGTACTGTTCGTAATTAATAGATACCAAAGTTGTGAGCGTATATAATCATCAGTATGTTCACTCAGTAATTCCTGGGATGCCTACTGTGTGGTAGAAGCAAGGATACAGAATAGTCGCGAAGCCCTAACTCCCAAAAGTGGAGGGACTGTGGAGGAGCCAAGCATGGAAACCGTCGTGTGCCATGAAGCACAGGCAGTGCCAATGGAAACATGTGGCTCCGATCAGAACAGTGATTCTCTGTGTGAGTGGGATACCAGCATCAGGGCGTAGCGTAACTAGAAAAGAAGTCTTTATACTGTCTTTATTTTATTTTAAAAATGTGGGATACAATTCAGGATTAGGTATACAAGTTGTCATCATCCAGGTAAAGTTTGTCTCCCTTTGGTCCCCACATATTTCATATTTCCATTGCTTTACTGATTTATTGATTTACCATATGTCTAGGCTTATGTCCTGTCATTCTGGAAATAATTGCTTTATTCTATAAAATGGTATATTCTTTGAAAAGTAATTGTATGAATATTGCATTTTCTCTTTTATGGATATATAGATTTTTGAAATGGGGAGAAGAAGAACTGTTGAGTTTATGATTATGAATGACAGCTTTTAGATAATTTTCCCTGCTACCTGGGGACAGGATTGCCCTAGTTACTGAAAACATTAAAATTTCAAGACTTTTTTCTTGAGCTCAAGATTCCACTGAAAACTCTGGTAGAGGGGAATAAAAAGATGAAAAATTTATTTTCATGTGCATTTCTTGTTGGCATGGGCCCTGATTGTTTTCTGCTTCTATTTATTAGGATGCTGTAGAAAGGATTCATTTATTAAACTTATCTTCCATCCTTCTAGTTCCAGGATTTTGTAATAATTTTCATGTAAACATGAGCTTAAGATGCTACTTATAGTACTGATTTATCTTGAATTCGAATTGGCTTCATGGTAACATATTGACTATCTAGGCAATAGTATGAAATGTCAACTGTCTCAGTGAAAAAATGAAATAAGGCTTTTCTTCCGGGCTCATGCCTGTAATCCCAACACTTTAGGAGGTGGAGGTGAGAGGATTGCCTGAGCCCAGGGGTTCGAGACCAGCCTGGGCAAAATGGCGAGACTTCACCTCTACAATAAGTCAAAAAATTAGCCAGGCGTGGTGGCACAACCCTGTAGTTCCAGCTACTTGGAAGACTGAGGCGGAAGGATCCCCTGAGCCCAGCAGATTAAGGCTGCGGTAGCCGTGAGCATGCCACTGCTCTCTAGCCTGGGTGACAAAGTGAGAATCCAACTCAAAAAAAAAGAAAGAAGGCCTTTTTCGCTGGTTTGTTAAGCAGTTGAACATTTCTAAAACTAACCCTTTATGTCCTAGTTATTATATTAGCCCAAACAGGGTCAAGACTATTTGACCTAAGGAACTCGCATTTTCTGATGCTGGGGACAAAATTACCCTGACTGACATTTCCAGAATTTTTTTTCTTTGAGCTTAAAATTCACCAACAGGTGTGATAGAGGCAAGAGAGAGGGACTGCAGCATCTTCTCTCATGTGTATTTTTCTTTTGTGTTTAAGGCCATCATCAGATGCTTAGAAGATCGGGGTTTTTTCATTTTACTCACATCATCAGCCTTAGTATCAGAACCAGGTATGGATGGCTTTTGGAGAAAGTATTTTCAGTCTGTTCACTACCGTGTTCTTGTGAGATAAACAGCCTGACTTTTCTTGCTCTGATTCTCATCCTGCACAGATGCTGGAGAAGAGCAGGTGGGTCTGCATGGGCTGCATTTATTCCGTTCACCCTCGTCAGCAAGTGAGTATATATGACTTCTGTTCTCAGTCTGTTGAATGCGACTCGGTCTTCATTGGGCTTGACCTCGTGATAGCATGTGGTGCTGTAGCTGTATTTTTCCTCTTAAGTAGCTCTCTTCTATTAACCTCCCTGGTTGACCTTTCTTGACCTCCTTCACAGATTTAGCCTTTCCTCTGAGCTTCAGACCCATATTTCCAGCTGTCTCCTGACATTGCCACTGAAAGTCTCCCAAGGTGCCTCAAGTTCCTCAAACTGGGTTCACGTGTAGTCGAAAGGCAAGGAGATGCCTTTGCTGCCATCTTTCCAGTAAATGTGACGGGTGTCCTGCGTGGATGTCGTGCCCTTTAGCTGGACTGTTAATCTTTTTCTTACCAAGCTCATACGTTCTCGTGGTGTCGTAGACCCCCTTGAAAGGGCTGAAATTTGATTCTTAGGGTAACAATGTATTTTTCATACAGTGTATAAACATATCCAATATATCTGTGGTATTAAAATTTCAGAGGGCAGTGGGGGGGACATGAATGGGTCTAAAAGGGTCAGGAGAACAAACAAATAAAAAGGTGGAAGACACTGTTCTAGCTTATGCTTACTTGCATCTGTCAAGTTTTGGTTTCAGTATCACTTTCATGATTCCCGTCACTACTTCTCCCTCAGCTAGGACCCCTAGTTTATTTATCATCAATACAGTGTAAACACTTATTTGGCACCTTTCCTTGTATTCTATATCCCTAATGCCTACCAATGCCAAGCACCTAAAAAAAAAAAAAAGTATTTGCTAAGCAAATGAATAGATGAAAAAATGAATCTTTTTTCCACATGAGGAAATTCTCTTTATAATCACAATTACACATAAAGCTGTAAATAGTATTTCTAAAACTATAACCAATACAAATTTGTTTTTAAAATTGATTTTTAAAAATTATATTTACTTATTTGTAGCAGAGGATTGTGCTTTCTTGAGCACTACTTCTTTGGAACAAGCAAAATGTATCAGTTATAATAACATAATGGCAATGGCTGTTTGCATTTTTCAAGCATTTATTATGTCAGCTATTGTGGTAGGTGTAATTGATTTAGCAATGCATAAAATAAGTACTCTTACTATCACCATTTCAAAGATGAGGAAACCGAGACTTAAATTTGTCCAAGGTCACACAGCTGCCTCCAGAGGTGGCTTCCAACTGTTGTATCATTCTACCTCCTTTGGGAAGATTTTTTAGTTCATTCTGATTTTTTAATTATAAACTAACACTCGGGTAAGAACTATTATTACCTATATCCGTTCGTGTTGAATAGTACAGAATTTCTGTTTGAATACTCATTGGAGTGTTATGTTACACATTTCATATTCTCTTCAGGCTTAGTAAGATATTTTTTAAACTAGGGTCATTTAGAGGTGAGGTTCAGAGCTTTGGTTATTTGTGGGTTTTTCTTTTTCTTTTTCTTTTTTTTCTTTCTTTGAGTTAGAGTCTCACTCCATCACCCAAACTGGAATGCAGTGGCACATTCATGGCCTCCACAGCCATGGCCTGCTGGGCTCAGGCAATCCTTCCATATCAGCCTTCCAAATAGCTGGAACCACAGTCATGTGCCACCACCACGCCCAGCTAATTTTTTGATTTATTATAGAGATGAGATCTCGCCATGTTGTTCAGGCTGATCTCGAACCCCTGAGCTAAGGCAGTCCTCTCTCCTTTGCCTCCCAAAGTGCTGGGTTACAGGTTTGAGCCACCATGTCTGGCTGGTTATTTGTTTTAAATTGGGTGATACTTGACTTTGCCAACTGAAAAAGTTATTTTTTATAGATTTTATAATGGTTCACTAGAAATATTACACTGGGTTCCACCTTGCCATGTTCCTTTGACTTTGCCTAGAAAATACTACTTCATTGTGAACTACATCCTTAATATACATTTAGATTTTTAACATTTTATTTTTCCTTGTTACTTTAAATGATGAACTGTAAAGAAAGAGATTTTTATTTAATAGCTGCCTACATTTTCCTTTTTATTCTTACCTGTCTTTCTTTTCCTTTTCCTAATTTTTATAGTGCAAATTTATTTTAAATAGACCAATTTGATATTTTTGAATTCTGCAGTTTTCTTTAAAAAGAATGATACGGTGTCTGTTTCTACTTAATAGGCCCTGAAAGCCTTTGTTATTTGTGGCTTTATAATATTAATAGCTCTGAAATGTTCTAGGATTTTATTACCTCATTCACAGGGACCAGACCTTTTCTTTTTCTCCTTTTCACTGTCTTCTTTACATTATTTGTTTGCTTCAAAACAAAAAATTAGCACTTCAGTCACAGCATGAGTCAAGGAGAGGAGGTAAAACACACACTAGTCAGTTTAGTTACTCATTTTTTTCTTAAGAACTTATTTCAAGCCAGCTCGGTGGCTCAACCTGTAATCTCGTGCCTTTGGGAGGCTGAGGCAAGTGGATTGCCTGAGCCCGCGGGTTTGAGACCCGCCTGGGCAACTTGGCGAGACCTCATCTCTACAATAAATCAAAAAATCAGCCGGGCGTGATAGCACACGCCTGTAATTCCGGCTACTTGGAAGGCTGAGGCGGAAGGATCGCCGGAGCCTAGCAGGTCGAGGCTGCACTCCAGTCTGGGCGACAGAGTGAGACTCCAACTCAAAAAAAAAAAGAACTTATTTCATTTGATAGAAAAGGTGATGAAATTGGCAGCAATTGTTCTAATGAAACTTGGGCATTATTTAGGGTTTCTCCTGTTTTCAGTTTGGGTCAGTTGATTTGCATTATAACATTAAAGAGTAAGAAAACAGATTTGCCAGCTCCAAAAACTGGTGCTACTATGATGGGCCTTCGAGCTCCCTGAGCTCCTTGTCAGGTGAGACAGAGCTGGAGGCAGAGTTTCGCTTATTCAGCCCAGCCTAGTGATTGCGTGCCAGAGGATACTTTTTTTCAGTTCTCTCTCTCTCTCTCTCTCTCTCTCTCTCTCTCTCTCTCTCTCTCTGTCTCTCTGTCTATCTCTGTCTTTGTGTGTGTGTGTTTGTAATTTCAAATACATGGTGATGCATTCATTAAATGTACCTTTAAGTCTGCTGGCAATTGCTATTGAGGTTGTCATTTGAAACACTGTAGCATGTTTAACCATCATAACTTTGAAACCTAAGGCATTTTTTTCTTTTTTTTATGTACAACTTTAGTCATTTAACACGTGTATATATATTTTAGGGGTGAAAGATTTGAATGTTGAAGATGACATCTCGATGAAAGTGATACCTGTTTTACCTGCCCTTAATTGTGCCCTGGTAGAAGCAAAGCAATCCCTTCATGAAGAAGGAACTCATCCAAGCACATTAGTGAAGCATCATTTCCAAGAACTGTCCAAGGTAGACAGAAGCCCTGCCTTGACTGCTTCTCCTCAGGATGGAACAAAAGAGACTGCATTCCTTGGGAAGCTGCCCTGTGGCTTTGACTTGGTTCCTCCAAGTGAAAAGTGCCCTTTAGAGTGTTTAGCTCAGTTGAAGTCTTATTTCTCAGATCCTAGCGGCTACATTTTGGAAGTGTCTACTGCTTTGGATTTATTAGCAGAGCGTCCTCAGTCTCCTTGTGTTTCAGACGGAATTTGTGATGTCGGGTTTTCTTTAGTCATGACTCCAGATCCTGAACTTTTTGACTCTGAGGCAGAAGTAAGAAAAGAAACTGAAAAGAAAAATAATTCTGAAGAAAAGTTGAAAGCAAAGAAGGGTGTTGTGGTTCCATCGAGTCCAGTGTCAAATCTGAGAGTGCAGCCCAAGAGAAAAGCCAGCATGCCCCCCATGATGCAGAGTAAAAAGATGAACTTGGGCCGCCCCTTTCCTAAGAGAACGACTCCCAGGGCAGACAACGGCTCAGACTCCCCAACAACTCTTAAGTTAGTTAAAGGACTGTTTCCTCAGAAAAGAAAAAGAGGTAAGCACAATGAGTTTGGGCGATCGTAGTGATAACTGTTGTGCCCACACGCTGTCCTGCCTCGGTCCATGTGGACTGCAGCTTGGCAGCATCAGTGGGATGATGGGAACTGCCAGCATTTCTTTCCAGGCAACTTGTGTGCCTGCTGAAGCCCCACAAGCACTGATCTAGGTAACAACTGAAAGCCACAAAACAGGAAGTCTGCCCACCAAAAGCATGTGTTCCCTTGTAAACTGCTCATGTATCATGTTCTATTCTAAAAAAGATGGTTGTCCGTTTCTGTGCCTTCTTCTGACAAAAGGAGATGGGATAAGAGGACCTTCTAAAGTGGGCACAGCAATAGCAGCAAAAGGTGAGAGCAGGTAGCCTGGACACCTGTAAAGAGGGGAGAGAGACCTGAGACCTCCAGACTAAAGCGCAGTTGGGTGGAATTTCTAAGCCTGTGTGTCCAGCAGAGTTTTCTAAGAAGTAATCACCTAGATTCTGCAACTGACCTGCTGAAATGGAACATGAAGTGGCCTGGGAACATAGAACATGTTCGTTCTGTATGTGGTTTTGATGCTCCCCTAAAACAGAGAGAATCAGAGTCTCAAGCCATTTAGTGTTTTGTGGGTGTACGTGCATCTTCTCTAAAATGGCAGGGAGCTAGCTGAATGCTGTGTGGACCTTAGAGAAGGGTCAGCACACTGGCCCAGCGGCTTCTCAGTTGTGCCTGTGTCATCCCTGGCTGCCATCTTGCTACATTGGCAGCAGTGAGTACTTGAACCTGAAAATGTTGGTGCCTGAGGAAGAGGCAGCTAGGCTGTGGCAATCCCCAGGACTGGGAACAGTTCAGGCCTTCCCACGGTTTAACAGGTGGTGATTTCTGACTCTCTGTGGCTTGAGAGATGGTGTGGGATATGTATGTAGGAGGGGAGTGGAAAACTGGGAAGTATAAAGCAGTGAGCCAGGCCATGCAGCTGTTGGGAAGTGTGTTCTAGACCAGCCATACGGAGTTTCTGTTCTTTGCAAACAATTTTACTTGTAGGTGTTAAATTCCGTCTAATTTAGCAGACATTGTTACTGGTTCTCAAGTGTTTTTGATTATATCCACTATGGGAAGTGTTTGAGAAGATATTCTGGTATACTCAAATCCATACGTGACTGAAATAAAATTTTTAAAAAATGATGTGTAATTCAACCTGACAGTTTCTATTCTGTTTTATTTAAGAATGAAGGCTGGTTGTGGAACACAGAATTTATTTCACAGCCCACCAATGGATTATTAATCACACCCAGGGAAATGTGCAGCATTAAGATATTCTGAAAGCATTTTTTAAAACCATTCCTTTCTCTAACCCCAAAAGAATGAAATGGGTCACTTTTCTTTTTCCTGTGTTTCACTAGTCACAGTTTTTAAGTTGGCTAATAGTGTGTGTTATGTTATCAGTGAGAAGTAGTATTTTCTGTATAATGTAATTTTAAAGTATTTGCCAACACTTAGATGTGATTATTTTCTGTATCATCTTTGAGCTACATTTTTTGGTGAGAACAACTAAAATTATGAAGAATCAGTGGGATTAAAGTTTTTAGTGGGAGCATTTATAATATATATTTTTTTTACTTTTAAAAGATTGAAACACTTCCTATTGTGCTTTATAAGCAAATAGTATTTTCTTTATTTCCCCACCTACCTCCACCTTTTATTTTCATACTTGAGTGTGGGAGGAAAGCAGAGCATTTTCTAAGAGATGATTTTGTTCAAGATAGTGAATTTTAGCTGGGTGTGGTGGCTCACATCTGTAATCCCAACACTTGGGGAGGCAGAGGCGAGAGAATTGCCTGAACCCAAGGGTTCAAGACCAGTGCGGATAACTTGGTGAGACATATCACTACAATAAATAAAATTAGCCGGGCTCGGTGGCTTAGCCTGTAATCCCGCGCCTTTGGGAGTCTGAGGTGAGTGGATTGCCTGAACCCACGGGTTCGAGACCCGCCTGGGCAGCGAGACCTCATCTCTACAATAAATCAAAAAATCAGCTGGGTGTGGTAGCGCATGCCTATAATTCTGGCTACTTGGAAGGCTGAGGCGGAAGGATCGCCGGAGCCCAGCAGGCGAGGCTGCGGTGGCTGGAAGCGGCCACTGCACTCCAGCCTGGGTGACAGAGTGAGACTCCAGCTCAAAAAAATAAAAAATAAAATAAAATAAAATTAGCTAGGCATGGGGTGGTGCACGCCTGTGGTTCCAGCTACTTGAAAGACTGAGGTGTAAGGATTGCCTGAGCCCAGCAGGTCAAGGCTACTGTGAACCTTGAGTGTGCTACTGCTCTCCAATCTGGGCAACAGAGTGAGACACCAACTCCAAAAAACAGGTAGTAGATTTGTTGAAAATAAAACCAGGCGTACACTTTCCTCACTCTTCTCTTATGTTTTAAAAGATTATTTTTCAGATGATATTAAAACTCAGATACTTATAAGTACTAAAGTAAGAGATATAATTTGGCTCTTTATGAATTACAACCTCTTCTCTGCAGTGTGATTATAGTTTTAACTACACCACCTTAAGAGAGCTGTGTTGCTTTTTGTTTAAACAGAATTCTCTATTTCCCAGAGCTATATGAACTAGCTGTTCAGTCTCACCTGCCACATTGGTCAAGAAAGGTTATGAGGATTTTTTTAAAAATTAAATTGTTATAAAGTTATTAGTTTGATATTGTTCTTCTTCACCTGATAGGGACACATATACTTTGTAAGTTAATAATATATTTATGTGAGCACTCTTAACTCTTGCTCTGTTAAAATCATTTAATGAAATACCTGAAGCTTTATAGGTTATTTCCCACTACTAAAGTTACCCCCCCCAAAAAAAAAAGAAAACACAAGAAATAAAGAGGAAAGCTATGCTGATAAGTATCTGGGCCCCTAGCCCTTAAAAATGATGTCTTTTCTATATAAGGTGCGGAAGTGCTGACTGCACAGTTTGTACAGAAAACCAAATGGGATAGGAAAAACCAAGAAGCTCCTATTTCTAAAGATGTTCCAGTAGCAACGAGTCCTAAAAGAACAAGGAAACAAGAGAAACCTCTAGTCAAAACTATCCCAAGAGCTAAGCCACCTGTGAAGAAACTGCCACAGCAACAGAGGATGAATACAGTGAAAGGCAATCAGAATTCCAGAATCAGAAAGCAGCCACAGCCTGGTAAGACTCTTTTCCAGTGAATTTAGACACCACAGTACAGATCTCATGGAGATTGCAAGATCATAAATTGAGATAACATGAAAACAGTTGAAATTTGCCAATTTTTTTCGATGTTCTTAGTTCAGACACTAACAAGAGTAAGTAGTTTGGCTTTCTATTGTAAATGAATCAGGAAGGTGCAAAGATTCAAACCTTCAGTGGAGCCTACTTTTTAATTTGCTTAAAGCCTGAGTATAAATCGAATTGTCTACAAGTGTTAAAGTATAAATGACTTTATTTATGACTAAATGAACAAGCAAGTTGTATCTGGCAGTATTTTTCTGGACCAAAATCAATTATAAAAAGTAAAAGATAAGTTTGTCTAAAGGAATTAAAGCAGAATTGTTCAAAACTGTTAGTTATCCAGAATCCTGTATTTGATTTTAAAAGACTCTCAATTAATTTAAAAAGTAGTTTCATTTTTCTAACTTTGCTTAAGTGAATAGTAAAGTTTAGTTACATGAACAAACAACTGCTTTAGTTCTGTAGTTTCAACTGCTAGACATTACCTCTTTACTAGAAAGTACCAGCTCTCCTGAATCTGTTTTCCTTCTTAACTTTTCCTTTACTGTGTATGGTGTGATTCTTCTTCCTGACTGGAAAGTCTATAAATGACACTTAGTCTTTCTTATTGAATCCTGCTGTGCTTGTATGTTATTGTTTAACAAAGAGACTTCATTCCCTCATATCTTTATATTTCTATCAGTTTTGTCAGATTTTCCTGATTCTACTTTCTCCCTCATCTGTTACTAGGTTTTAAGATATCTCATAGGTAGTGGGGAATTCAGAGAAAGAAACTGTTTTTCATGGGATGGTTGAGTTGTG
The DNA here is from genome assembly GCF_000164805.1 of Carlito syrichta. Taxonomy (NCBI): domain Eukaryota; kingdom Metazoa; phylum Chordata; class Mammalia; order Primates; family Tarsiidae; genus Carlito; species Carlito syrichta. The sequence goes on from NW_007217475.1 coordinate 109,892, forward strand.
AGTTTTTTCTTAAGTTTCATTATTAATATTGTTTTACGACTGGAAAATTTTTATAAGCTTATCATGTCTTTCTGAAACTCATGTTCTCAATTTTGGCTTCCATACCAAAGGTGAACTCTTCTGCTTATCCCTCCAAGAGTTCATAGCATGGTCATGCCCCCCGCCCCACCTGTATCAAATGCCGTTTCCTGACACAGCCCTTCTCTGGCTTCCTCCCACGTGCATCCCCTTGCCCGTCCAGGTTCAGGCAGCTGACGTCTGTCCCCACAAAGAGGCCTCTTCCCATGCTCTTACCCTCACTCATCTCTCTCACTTCCTGCTGGGTTTTTTAGAACATTATAGAATCGGTACCATGATTTTTCAAATCATTTGGTGTGTCTTGGTCCTGTCTTTCCAATTTGTTTGTAAACATTATGATAATAGATATCTTGTATTCCTGCCAGTGTCATTTGAATTCTTTGTACTGATTTGGCTCTCAGATATTTATTGACAGATCGATTAAGGGAGGAGGACACAGTTGGATTTTGGCAGAAAAGTGAGCCCAGAAAGTGAAAAGTTTTCAAAATTGGTGTTCAAAAAATAGAGTGGTTTGCATTGCAAATAGCTGTATGGACTGTGCAGCCATATTCTAAGTTAAATCCTAAGATGACACATTTCTTTCATGCCCAACTGGGGCACCATGGCTAGGATTACTACATTTAAGCTATCTCTTAATTTTTCTTTTTCTTAATCACTTATGTTATTAATCTTTTATTTTTTATACACGAAATATCAGAGTTTAAGAAGACAGATGGAACATAGCCATGTTGACCTCGGTTTGACAATTACTGATTTAGGCCGGGTGCGGCGCCTCAAACTATAATCCCAACACTTTGGGTGGTGGAGGTGAGAGGATTGCCTGAGCAAGTTAGCTGCACGTGGTGACGTACACTTGTAGTTCCAGCTACTTGGAAGGCTGAGGTTAAAGGATCGCCTAAGCCCAGCAGGTTGAGGCTGTGGTAGCCATGAGTGTGCCACTCCAATTCAGCCTGGGTGACAGAGTGAGACTTCGACGAGAGAGAGAGAAAGAAAATTAATTATTTAAGTTATTTTGAGTTTTATCAGAATCGGATGATACTTTTCAAGTCAAACAACCATTTTGTTGCAAAAACTAATGATTTTCTGTTCTTTTTAAAGTTCAGCTTTTTATTCACTGAAGTTTTTATATTTCTTAATACAGTTTCTTTGGCATTATCTATATATGTCTTAAATAGAGATAGATTATTGGTGTTGTGTTTCTGATTGAGAACCTGTAACAAGTCAATAAATGATTTACGTGAGACTATACATATTTATTAAACTGTACCATTTCTCTTGACTTTAATACAGTATTTTTCATATTAGGCTTTACTTGTAAGTGATACTTTGTGTAAGAAACAGATAACGTATATGAAGGCCCAGATGTTAACAAAGACAGGACGAAGTTAGTGTCCATAAACTCATGATAAAATAAATTCATGTTTCCAGTACACCTGAGAGGCTCACAAGACATTCCTCTGTTTGGGGTTCCTGTCACCCACCTGGCCTCCTTGGGTTTTTATATTTTATTTGTGTTTGTTTATTTACTTTTGTATTGACTCTGGGCTAACTCTGTCGCCCAGGCCAGAATGCAGTGGCATGATCACGACTCACTGCACCCCCTAACTACTGGGCTCAAGCAACTCTCTAGCCTCAGTCTTCCCAGTAGCTGGGACTACAGGCGCATGCCACCATACCCTGCTAATTAATTTGCTTTTTAATTTTTATTTTTTTAGCGACAAGGTCTCACTGGGTTGCCCCAGCTGAGTTTTGCTATTTTAAATAAAAACTGGGTAGTGGTGATAAATTTTACTCTTTCTCCTATAAACACACACACTGTTCTTATTCAAAGATCAGGGTTTTATTTTCTTCAAATATATTAGTCACTGACCTTTGCTGGCAGGTTGTTGACTCATTTCAAACTAATTTTTTTCTTTTTTGAGTTGCAGTCTCACTCCATTGCCCAGGCTGGAGTGCAGTGGCACACACACTCACGGCCACCCCTCCATCAACCTCCTGGGTTCCAGTGATCCTTCCACCTCAGCCTTTCAAGTAGCCGAAACTACAGAGGTGCGCTACCCCGTCCAGCTATTTTTAATTTTATTTTAGAGACGAGGTCTCGCCAAGTTGCCCGGGCTGGTCTCAAATCCATGAGCTCAGATAATCTACTCACCTTGGCCTCCCAAAGTGCTGGGATTATAGGATGAGCCACTGAGTCCAGCGCAGACTACTGCTATTAATTATAAAGAAGAGCATAGTTAGGTGTTTTTTCTTTTCTATTTTTCTTTTTTTCTTTCTTTCTTTCTTTCTTTTTTTTTTTGAGTTGGAGTCTCACTCTACTGCCCAGGCTGGAGTGCAGTGGCATGATCACTGCTCACCACAGCCTTGACCTCCTGAGCTCAGGCAGTCCTTTCACCTCAGCCTCTTGAGTAATGGGGACTGCAGGAATGCATGACCATGCTTGGCTAATTTTTAAATGTTTTTGTAAAGACCAGGCTAATCTTGAAGTCCCTGGTCTCAAGGAACCTTCTGGCCTTGGCCTCCTAAAGTGCTGGCATGACAGACATGAGCCACTGCATGTGGCCTACAGTTGGCTTTTCTGTCCATCCATCAGCAATGGAATCATTGCCTCATGTAGGGTCGAACTTGATCTTTCATAGTAACAGCATTTAGGAAGCATGAATTAATGTCCTGAGAATACCTAAGCAAACCACTGAAGAATGTACATTTTCTGATTAAGGACAACTGGATAAGTTTGATTATTTACAGAAAGGAAAATTATCAGTAGATTTGTTCCTTCTCAGGTAGTATAAGAAGGTAATGTTTTCAATAATGAAAAGTAAGTTTTAAAAAAGGTGATAAAATTGGTGAGTCTGAATACTTTTATGACTTTTTAAACTTTTTTATTCATTAAAGATCAGATAATTAAAGCATTTGAACTTAGGTGATTTTCAGATAAATCACTTCTTACGGGAAATGGATTCTGAAGAAGTTGGTTAGCAGACTCTTAGCACACACTTGACATTTCTACATTCTTACCTCATTGGAATATAAGCTCCTCAGGGGTAGGACTCTCGTTTTCTTTTTTTTTTTTCCTCTTTGTATTTTTCTTGAACTGAGTTGTAGACCTTGTGTGTAGTTCAATACATGCATTTTTGAAGGGTGATTTATTTTTAAACTAATGTGTACACTCCTTAAGACTTACTCCTCCAGTCAGTAGCATATAGTAGATCTGAGGGTTAGAAGAAAGCTTGGTCTGATGATACACTTTTTATATGCAATCCGTGTAGCATAATAAGCTTTTGTTGAATATGTTGACTTAACCATTAGTTTTCACTAAGGCATCATGTGTCAGAGTATGAATTCTGTGAACAGCAAACATTATGTCTTTTCTTTTCTCCTGCTATACTAAAGCCAGAGGAGAAACTGCTTCACAGCTTGAATCAGAGATTATATCAGTTGGACAAGAAGATGCTGTTAGCATAAATACAGTTGAGCCAGAAAATACCACAGTGGCTCACAAAGACCTTCCTGGAGACTCCATTGTCAACTATGACTCCCAGGCTCTAAATATGTTAGCTGATCTCGCATTAAGCTCCGCTACCTCTTCCACACCAGCTCCTGAGTCTAGAAACCCTCCCAGCTCTTCTGAATTGCCACAAAATGAAGTTTTGCTCTCTCCTAAAGAAAATTCTTTGCGAAGTACATCTGACCACGAATATCATAGGGGAATTAAAAGCCAAAAAGGTGGGTTGTTACCTAAACCATGCTCTAATAAGAAGGGTGACTCTGGCTCAGACTTCACACCTAGCCAAGATGAAGAGGGCCTGGCCTCTTGTGGTCAAGCCCCTGCTAAAGCCCAGCCAGCACTTATTGAGGAAACACTAGAGCCTTCCGATGCAAGCCAGAGCTCCTCTGTTTCTGTGGAACATTCATATGCCCTGCTCCTTGCAGAACATTCAAAGAAACATATACAGCAGAAAGCAGTACTAGGCCCTGCATTTGCCAAGAATGGGACAAGAGGCCCTGAAGCAATAACCCCGGTGGGCAAAGTCATGCCCTTTCGGCATCAGAAAACCTCTCCTCTGCAGAAACTTTCTGAGGAGCTGTTGAGGCGCAAGACCCGGTGGATGTCTTCCCGCCTGAAAGGTTTCAGCCGCTCCCACACTGTGTTGAGCTGTGATGGCTCCTTTAAGGTCACTTTCAAATGTGAAAACGAATACGCATTCGACCTAGATAGCAGATATACCAATAACCCCCTGGAGAAAACCGTAGTAAGAGCACTACACGGGTAAGTTCGAGCGAAACTTGTTGGAAATGGATGAGACTTTTCTGTTGAGATCAGTGTGGTGACATGGGGACCCTTCTGCCAAACTCTGAGAAAGGAAAAGTGTGTAAAACCAGTAATTTGGTAAGAATATCAAGCAAGCGTGTTTACTCACAGTTAAGAGTCGCTGGCTGATTTTGCCACTGTGATCACATGAAGAACTTTTTAAAGATAACATTAGCTTTGTGGGTGACTTTCCATTTTGCAATGCCCTTTCCTAAGCCCTTGTGGTCTTTGAATTAAAATTTTTCGATGGAATATTAATGTAAAATAGTGTGAGATTCAGAAGTACTGCTTTACAGACTGAATTCCAGAAGAAACATTTTTCACTAACTTCTAGCTTGGCAGATCGATCAGATGAATAGGCGTGAGCAGTCTTCCACAGGGTTGTTCGGGAGATCTTCCTTGGTAAGAAGGGATCGAGCCCGTGGTAGCAGAGTGGTTCGAGCACGGGCTCTGGAGATGAGACTAACCTGCGTTGGAACCTAGAGTCTTCCCGTTGATTGCCTCCTGTGATCCTGGGCAAGTTAGCATGTCCAGACCATGCTTCCCAACCTCGATAGCCTGCTGCTCGTCTAGGGAGCTCACTGAATGCAGGTTTGGTTCCAGTGCAGGTTGGGGTGAGGCCTGAGAGTCTACGTGTCTAACATTTCCAGGTGACGTCAGTGGAGGACAGCAGTCTGTGGCCAACACTTTTAAGTATGAGATAAGTAATGGCAGTGTCTTGAGGTAGTTACAGATATGAGGGTTTTGCATGGTGGCTGGCCCTTAGCAATAAATAGTAACCATCACAGCTAGCAGGAAGCATTTGTGGGCTGTGTGAAATGACATTCAGCTCCCTGTTGTTGAACTCCATCAAATGTGACTATGTGGACTCTTTGGCTGTCAGACTCCTCTCCTTATGCGTGTTTATGTACGCTTCTGTTCACGTATACTAATACAGATAGTTTCCTTGGCACTAACCTGTTTAACCACTGCATAACTCGACAGCCTCCCTCCCTCATCCCTCTCCAGCTTTCTGTTCTCCTTTTGCCTGCCAGACTGTCAGAAGTTTTTTGTATCTCCCTGCGTGGTTTCAAGATATTTTCCAGAACTATAACCTGAAAACGGTATAGTTCTGTTGCCTGGAGAGAGACTTAGTCCTCAGACTTTCTCGACTTTTAGAAGAGAGACACAAAGATGGAGAAGATGTGAAATCAGCTAGACTTGGCACAAGCAAGGCGATGAGGATTTGGGTATAGCTGAAGCCATTAATCACAGACCTGGTGTCTTGTGTCCAGAGAGTGTCTGTGTGGTGTGGAAGACAAGTGGTAGACTAGGTCTCAGGAGACCCCTTTTCAGGTCACTGTTCGATGTTTTGTGATTCAAGTCACATAAATGTTCTGATTCTCAGTGTCCTTCTCTGTAAAGTGAGCGGGTGGGAGTCATAACAACTTGCTAAATCAACTCCATATTTATTCGTTTCTTATCTGTCAATGTTTAAAGTAAAAGTAAATACAAAACTCAGCTTAATAATGGAGGCACTTGCTTATGATGAGCTAATCAACTACAATAACTCTTCACTGATTTTATTTTTGTGTTCTTTCCGTAAAATCTCAGGCCTTGGAACACCGGTTTGCCTGAAAATGTGGAAGAAGTGAAGCTTTTACTTCATATGTGGGTAGCTCTGTTTTACAGCAGGCAGAACAAAGTCATACGATCATCTCGAAAAGTGGTGGAACACAGCAACCCAGCAAAATACGTGTCTATTAATAGCACGTTAGAATCTTATGAGCTCAGTGAAATTGAGGAGTCCCCCAGCATGGAATCACAGTCTACAGACCCTCTCCTGGAGACTAGTGACGTTTCCAGGGGTCCCGCCACCGATGTGTCCTTCCCTGACCCTGACTGCCTGCTTCCTTTCACCGCACCACCACCTGTCCGAGGCTTGGAACTCTGTGTACAGAATGCACAGGAAGAACGTTTTACAGACAAGCGTCGTCAAGATAGCCCAGAAAGCCAACATTTCATCTATAATTGTGGTAATGGGGTAAGTAAGACTGAATACTGTACATGTTGGCATTGTTTTTTAAGGAATTTTCATTTTTCATCTGTAAAGTCACATCCAAAACAAGGTATCACTTTATTTTAGGAAAGTAGATTCTCCAGGTCTGTAAAGGATTGTTACACCAAAAACTTAGTTCTCATGAAAGGTCCTTGAGTTGTCTGCAGGTAGAGCTTACCTGCCGTCCTGATTGAAAAAAAGGAGTAGCCAGGCTTGGTGGCTGAGCCTGTAATCCCGCGCTTTGGGAGGCTGAGGTGAGTGGATTGCCTGAGCCCGCGGGTTCGAGACCCACCTGGGAAACTTGGCGAGACTTCATCTCTACAATAAATTTTAAAAAATTAGCCGGGTGTGGTAGCGTGCGCCTGTAGTTCCAGCTTCTTAGAAGGCTGAGGCGGAAGGATCGCCGGAGCCCAGCAGGTCAAGGCTGCGGTGGCCGGGAGCAACCACTGCACTCCAGTCTGGGTAACAGCGTGAGACTCCAACTCAAAAAAAAAAGAAAAGAAAAACAGTCACAGAGATCAGGTGATCTGGGAGCCCACCATAATTGTATGTTACATACAGCAAGACCCCCATCTCTATTAAGAGAAAAGAAATTTGGGAGCTTTCATTTGTGTAGTTTCAAAGAAATCCCATTTGGGGATATTTTAAGCCTATCTTAAAAGAGATTTGCAGCCGGGCTCAGTGGCTCAGCCTCATCTCTACAATAAATCAAAAAATTAGCTGGGCATGGTAGCGCGCGCATGTAGTTCCAGCTACTTGGAAGGCTGAGGCAGAAGGATCGCCAGAGCCCAGCAGGTTGAGGCTGCGGTGGCCGGGAGCAGTTACTGCACTCCAATCTGGGCGACAGAGCGAGATTCCCAAGTCAAAAAAAAAAAAAGAGAGAGAGATTTGCTTGATCTCAACCCTGTCATATTCTTATAGATTAGTAGATTCAAAAGAAGAGACACAAGCCAAGGTTAATTTTTTTCCTTTTTGTCCTTTACACATGTAATTGTTTTAAAAACGTTTATTTGACTCTGATTTTTTTTACTTTTGCCATTTCAGGTAATTGGGGAAACAACTAAACAAGAATCATCAGATAAGCTAAAGACTTCTCATCGTGTGCTTTCTGGGATGAGAAGTCCTCATACAAACGGACCTATTCTTGGTGAAGAGGGAACTCTTCAGCCACTGGATAGCACAATAGTGACGTCTTATGTTGATGTTATCACTCAAGCCACGTTCACCGAGACCTGTGGTAAAACCAGTAGTCAGCCGGTGACGGGTCAGAAGTCTGTGTACAGCACCCTTGAAAACAAGGTCAGTGTTCCTCATGCAACGATGCAAACAAAAACAGGGGCTTTACAGGACCCTCTGCAGCATAGCAGCCCCTCAGACAACGAATGTCAGCCTTCCTTGGACAGGAAAGATGATAATAGGGGGTGTTTGATGATGAATCTAGAACCAGTGACTCCCATGCCTGAAACAAATGCAGATGTAGCAGTACAGACTGAAGCTGTAAATGGAGCTGATAAACCTAAAACTTTTAATCAGGAGTTGATTAAACAAGAATCGCCTGCCACAAGTCCTAGACATCCTATATCCACATTGGAGAAGGTCCCGTCACAGGGCCTTAAAGACAGTCCCCCTCTGACAGTGGCAGGGCAGAAAGGCACTAATTGCCTTTGTTCATCTTCAGTAAGTAGAGAGAGACTTGAGAATGAAGGGTGTTCATTACAAAATGAGATGCCGCCTCCAGTCTCATCACCACCGGATAAGGCAGCCGTCATGGCAGCATTATCATTAGTTAGAAGTTCCAGTTATTCGCTACCCAGTGAAGAAGTGAGACACACTCAAGATGTCCCTCTGCAGACTCAGAGTCTTGTTAGCGTATCTTCAGAAGAGAGGAGAGAGCCGACACAGGGTGAAGCGGGCTCTTCACCACCCTCTGCCGCCTTGGGAAGAAAGCGTTCACTTCCTTGTACTGCATCCAGACACAGCATATCAGACGGCTCTTTAGAACTAAGGAAGAATGACAAGAGTGGTCTAAAGAGTGAAAATACAAATTTTGAATCGTGTAACTCAGTATTCATCGAACCAGTGAGCCTGTCTGCGAATAGAGAGGAGGTCAGCCTAGAGGTATCCGAGGAGGATTCTGACATTGACTTAATAACAGTGTCACCACCTCCAAGTCCCAAAGAAGAAATGCCAGCTGGTAAAATAGAGCCGCTTCAGGAGGCCCTGGTACCAAGGTCAGAACTTCAGGATGTAGCTGAGGAAATAGGCGAGCCAGAAAAGGCAACCCTCGCAGAAAGCGGAGAATTGACTTCTGCTGATTCTGTGTCTGTGTCTCCTGCAATGTCAGAAGAACCAGTAGAAAATAAGGAGAGAGAGGGAGATAATTTACAGCCAGTCACTTTAATACTTTCTAAAGAGAGTTGCACCCTGGAGATTACAGAGGAAATTAATGTGACCTCTGACTTTCCCTTTGATTCTCTAATTGAGGAAGTGTCACCAGCTTCTAGTCCTGACACCTCAGTACCAGCTGAAGAGACACAGTCCTCCCAGGCTGTGTCTCCATGTGGCTCAAAGCTTCATGGTGCACCGTGTGAGAAGAGTAACAGACTCTCCCAGCTTGAGTCAGGAGACGTAGGCACAGCAGAAGCAGAACTTTCTTTTGTGGGGCCTGCCTGTCCGGTGGGACAGGATCACTTAACTCAGGTACAACAAACGCGGCGCTCCGCTGAAGTGCCTCTTCCTGTACCTCATCGTCCAGGAAGAGAGGGCGGACTAACTCTTCCTGGTCAAATAAATGAGGAACGTGTCCCAGGTGAGCGTGATAAAGACTTGTCTTTCTCAGAAAAGGTGCAGCACTGTAGTGCGGAAGAAAACCGATCTGGTTCCACAGCGGGGTACAAAGGAGCCTCTGCGCCTTCTCTGGAAAAACTGGTCGCATCAGGAAATCCCTTACAGCCAATGAGTGTAGAGAACAGAAATTTGGACTTAAAACATCTCATCTTGGAGTCCAGCGAACCTCCATTTAGTCCCAGAAAGATAATCGAAAATGAATCTCGGACTGACACGCTGGTTTCTGCAAGTGCTCCGAGTGGCCTAGTGACTGCGTCATTGAAACAGCAGCTGAGCCCTAGGGACATTCAGATAAACCTCTGCCGCGGTGATGTGACAGCACACGAAGGCGGCCGTCTACCAGCGAAGTCAACGAGCACTGGCTCAGTTGGTGCGGCTTGTGCCGCACAGGCCCGCGGGCACTCAGAGGTCCCTGCGCTTGGCTCTTCCTCAGGGAGCGCTGCATTAACCCATTACATGAGACCAATCAGCGTCAAGCCGGAGTTTCAGACCCAGGAAATACCAGCAGTCAGAATGGCCAGTTTGCTCAAGAACAGTGAAACTAAAGTTGAGTCGCATGAAGAAGCCGCTGGTCTCAGCACCACTGGCCCGCAGTCCAACACAGCGTTTCCTCCAAAAGGTGAACAAAAAGCCACCCACACACTGCCAGGTATATCTACATATGAAACAGACCTGTGGGATGTTGGGGCTTTCTCGGCCTATGCTGGTCTTCACCCGAATGCAGCAGCCTCCAGGGAGAATCTCAGTAAAGAAGAGCCTTCTGCTGCCTTTGCCCCAGAGCCCTTTGACACTTCTGTCTCTGGATTCTCCACAGACCAGGTGGACAGGGAGGATACCAGGCCAGAGCTCATGACCAAGGCTGGCTCTGAAACCCGGGGCAGAGACTCGGGGCCAGGGGTCGGCATGAACTCTGACATGCACTATGAACCGCTTTCTGGAGACTCTGACCTAGACCTTCTTGGTGATTGTAGCAACCTGAAGTTAGACTCAGAGGATTCTTACACTCTGAGAGGCAGTCATACCAGGAGGAAAAAAACTGCTGCCCCAGATGGGTATGGCTTAATGATGAGCTTGCACAGCAGTGCCCGTGAGGACTGGGGCTGCTCCAGCTGGGTTCCGGGTGTGGACACGGGCCTCCTTCCCAGACACTGTACAGGTGGGGTCAAGAAAGAAGACGCCCGTGTGCCGTGTTATGTCCAAATCCGGGATCTCCACGGGGTGTCCAGGACGTATGCCAACTTCACTGTAACAAAAGAGCTTAAAGACACCCCGAGAAGTGTACACAGCCCCAGGAGACACTTGAGTTTTACTGCAAACCGCAGCCTGCTCAACTCCTGGACAGGCACTCAGCGGGTGGCAGATGACCTCACCCAGAACACTCTAGACCTTGAGTACCTGCGTTTCGTATATAAGCTAAAGCAAACCCTGAAGAATGGGGATTGTCAGCATTCTACCTCCTCCGCCAGTGTCTTTCCAAGGGAGTCCCCTATCCAAGTTGCCACTGAAGCTTTCCCTTTGACAAAAATGTCTGAGGCTCCATTTCTGCACCCCTCGTCCAGGAGCAGAAGCCCCCTTAGGGTCACCGTTGTACACTCAGACCCCAGACAGCAGAATCAGCCCCCAAGAGGCCACACATCCGGCAGCCTGGACGGTTCCTGCTCCTTTAGGAAGGAGAGCTGTGGCCACAGTCGAGACCTTACAGACCCTCACAGAAATCAGACTGCTTCCTGCCACCTTCACAAACTGAAGTACAACAGTACTTTGAAAGAATGCCGGAGTGATATCTCACTTATTCTCAGTGAATATGCTGAGCTCGGCCAGGCGGTGATGAACAGTGACCAGGTGGTGCTCCAAGACAAGGCGCTAAGTGACGCCTCTGGAGAAGCCACGCCTCAGGCGGTGTGTCCACCGTTCCCGCGACAGTCGGCCTCCTATGAAGACATGATCACAGACTTGTGTTCCAGTCTGCACGTCAAGCTGAAAAGTGTCATGAAAGAGGCTTGTAAAAGCACCTTCCTGTTCTACCTTGTCGAAACAGAAGACAGATCGTTCTTTGTAAGAACAAAGGTAAAGTGCCCGCGTCTTCTTGTACTTTGTGCAATTGCTTTCTCAGTTTAGAGATGATAAGTTTAGTGTCACAGCTCAGTCTTATCTGCAGACTGATGTCTTCCTCCAAGGATCTGCCCATCTGTACTATATTTCAGGATTTGTGTGGTGTTCCAGAATTAGGGCAGTGATTCATTTTCACCAGAGTTACCATAGCAGACATGCCCACATTCAAATACATTCTAGTGTTAAAATACAGATTTCTAAAACATTATTAACTGTGTTTCTCCATTAGTGTGGATAGTTGAGAGGAACCTCTTTGGGTTTTGCGTGTATTTTTAAAAACTTGAATATGAGGATAACTTACATTCTGTTGAGTGCATAGAATTAAATGTACTTCAGATTTAAATGTTGGAACCATAGTGAGATTCTGGCTTGGGCAGAGCCAGAATCTGTCTTGATTCACCATTAGCTCCCTCGTTTTATCCTCTCAGTTTATTTCTCTTCTATATTGGGTATGGATGTCATTAAAACTTTTTTTTTTAAAGCAGGATTTATTGAGAGGACAGAAAAGCTCTCACAGTGGGAGGGAACACGAAGGGGTTGCCCAAATGTTTTTTCTTTAATAGTTTTAAATGTAACATTTTAAAATGTACAGAAATGTTAGAGAAGCAGTACCCTCTACCCAGATACCCCGTTATCAACATTTCTGACCCATTGGCCACTGTGTTGCATACGCAGTGATGCGCCATTGCCTCTCGATACTTAGATGTGCATTAATTGAGTATGAGGAGACTCATCTCTGCAATCAGGAAGTTAATGTTCGTCCACTATGACCATCTCCACCAGCCTTTTCGCATACAAGTACAGAGGGTGCACACTTTAAGAAAAGAAAAACTGTATTGAAATAGCAATACTCAATAAGACAAATGAATACAAGTCACTTTAGACTTCTGCAGTTACAAGAGGTGTTGAAAGTAGTTGCTGTCAGCGTCCAGCCACTTCTGATGATGGCGAGTGTCTCTGAAAATGTGTGTCTGTTGTTTTGGCACCCCGGTGTCACGTCTTCCTGGAGTACTTCCTCTGCCATTCCTTATCTACGACCCTGGCGGTTTTGAAGACCACAGGCCAGCTGTTTGTTAGAATCTTCTTTAATTTGTGTTCATACGTCGTTTCCTCCTAATTAGTGTGTTTTAGGCAAGAATGCCCGGATACCATGCTGTGTCCTGCTCTTCTCAGTGTCACATCAGGAGACGCCTGGTGATTTACTGGGTGTCTTGGCCCTTTGCACTCGGACACAGCTTGCGGATCACCCTCCAGCAGCTCGACCACACCTTCTTACGAAATAGTGAAAAATCATGTCATGTTAAATAGCAGAGCATGAGAACCACTGGCGTTATTATATTGTAGCGATATTTTGCTTATAATGGAATTTGGGTCATTGAGGAACTTATTTATGACAAATCAAAATTTTATATCTCTTTCTAAAGTGTGGTAGCATGTGAAACAGTTACATACATTATCGGTTCATTGATCTATGTTGTACAGTATTAACTTGTTGGATGTCTTCCACCTGGTGTTTTTCTATTTGAGCAGACAGTGCAGTCTCATTTCCTTCCTCCCACGTTAATATGTAATTTATTGTCCAGTCTGTTGTTCCAAGATGTGGAAGGATGCACTTATTGTGATTCCTGAAAATCACTTCTCAACTGATGGGTCTGAAGCTTGACAGATTTCTGAGGGTCCATCTGAGTGGTTTGCTAGAGTGACGAAGTCCCCTCAGAGGGGACATTCGAGTGCCAAGCATTAAGATAAATGTCCAGCCGGGCTCGGTGGCTCAGCCTGTAATCCCGTGCCTTAGGAGGCTGAGGTGAGTGGATTGCCTGAACCCGCGGGTTTGAGACCCGCCTGGGCAACTTGGCGAGACTTCATCTCTACAACAAATCAAAAATCAGCCGGGCGTGATAGCGCGCGCCTGTAGTTACAGCTACTTGGAAGGCTGAGGTGGAAGGATTGCCGGAGCCCAGCAGGTCGAGGCTGCGGTGGCCGGGAGCGGCCACTGCACTCCAGTCTGGGCGACAGAGTGAGACTCCAACTCAAAAAAAAAGAAAAGATAAATGTCCAGCTTTCCCAGGCAGCTCATCCCTTGAAGCAGGTGAATCTCAATGTAAAGTAGACGGGTGTTTGAAAATACTCTTTTACTACGTGGTGGTCAGAAAAGTAGTTTTGTGCCACGTTGTTTGAAGCAATGGCTGTTGGTCGATATTTCAGAACCTTCTGAGGAAAGGAGGCCACACCGAAGTCGAACCCCAGCGTTTCTGTCAAGCTCTCCACAGAGAGAGCCACACGCTGGTCATCATCATCCGAAACGAAGACATAGCATCACGTCTGCATCAGGTGGGTCGGGAAGGCCTTTTGTACGAAGAGGTGCTCCCCAGACACTCGGTCGTTCTGTAAGAGTCGGGCTCCTCACCGCCCTTCTTACGGGGAAAGCTAACACACACGCATCACCATTGCACCTCGAAGCGGGAGGCACCGAGATCAAGAGAAGGCACCTGGGGGGCTGGGATCTCAAGGTGTCTGTAGGGCAGATGATGCTTCAGAGTTAAGGAGATGGTCATATGAACGAAGAACTACAGTGAGAGAGAGAGAAGGTTGCTAAATTTGTCACCTGAGATATACGTCTGCATGACTTGTCCAACAATAAGAAATCTTGCTTTTAAAAACTTAGCTGGGTGCAGTGGCTCACGCCTATAATCCCAGTGCTTTAGGAGGCCATGGCGAGAGGACTGCTTGAGCCCAGGCATTTGCGGCCTGCCTGGGCAATGTAGCAAGACCTTGTTTCTACAAAAAGTCAGAAAAACTAGCTGGACGTGGTGGCACCTGTGGTCTCAGCTACTCCGGAGTCTGAGGCAGGAGGATCACCTGAACCCAGAGAGTTGAGGCCGCGGTGAGCTGTGATCACACCACTGTGCTCCTGCCTGGGCGACTCAGAAAGCAAAATAACTTCTGGAAAATTGTAAAACTGTTATAGTCACCCACTAGCTGAATAGCAGGAAGTGCTTGTCCCCAGGAGACCCCCGTCCATAGACACGCATTGACGAGTTGTGCAGTCCTGCTGCTGAGTGGGCAGCACCCCGAGCCCAGCGTGCCGGCACTGACTGCGAGCTGGAGGCGGAGCGGGCGGGAGGGGGCGGCCGTCGTGGCTGCTGGCCTCAGACGTGGCCGTGCCTCAGCCTATCATTCCCACCTCGGGGAGCTGGAAACCTCCCCGTTGGCGAGCGCTGATGAGCGTGCAGCCGCTGGCGGTGAGCCACTGCTGTTGCTTATGCAGGGCCGCGCCCCAGTCAGCCATCCTGGCGGTCCTGAGCCTTGAGACCCTTGGGTGGAAAGCGAGGGGGCGATTGAGAAAGTATGCCCAGCATGCCTGACTTCACGGGGTCTGCTTATGTTGTAGATCCCTTCTCTGCTGAAGCTGAAACGTTTGCCCGGCGTCATCTTTGCTGGAATTGACAGCCCTGGGGATGTTCTTGATCACACCTACCAAGAGCTGTTTTGTGCAGGGGGCTTCGTGGTCTCAGATGACAAGATATTGGAAGCCTTAACGTTAGGTTGGTTCTGTTTTCTTTTGTTTCTTTCTTGGAAGGCTAGTCAACCCACTTCTCACCCAGCGACCCAAACACTAGTTCAACAAGAAGACAGGAGCAGCTCGAGAGACTGCCAGTTGACCCCGAGTGCGGGCTTAACCTCCGCATCTGCTCTGCTGCGCTCTCTTCGTGCGGCAGTTCTCCTAGCAGGCTTTTGCCTGTTTTGTTTTACGCGCTATCTGGGGTCCCTCCACCAGCACGCTGGCTTCCACATCCCTCCCTCTCGGTAGTGCAGCATGCAAACCCAGGATTCATGCAAATCCAGGACTTTTTTGTGACGTTTACCTCCTTCCCTTGCCTGGTCAGGCTAGCTCCATATGAAATGCCTTGCTGGGAATCAGCCTTCTCGAACACTTCTGATAGTATCACCCCTGCCATCTTGCTGATATCAGATAAAAGTTGTCCTGTTTAATTATCTGCTTGGAAACGCCTATAGGTGTCCTTCTACTAGGACACTTTACGTGTAACCCAAACCGACCCCAGCTCTGTCACACTGAAGGGATGCCACTTCTGGACCTTAATAACTAGTGTGAAATCTGCATGAACCTGGGATTTAAAATATCTGTAGATTCGGCATTTAGAAACTTGGACCACCTGCTGCTCTCTGTCACACACCTGCACACACTCAGAGCTGTCATGGCTGGGGACCACCGTGTGCTGGCCTGCGCAGCTTTTGCCCACCGAAGTGGGAGCGGATGGGCCTGGCTGAGGGGCACGGGTCATGCACTGGGCAGCGGGATGCTGACCAACCACGGAAGCGACAGCATCGGGGTGCTCTCAGCCACGGGTCTGGGCTCTCGGGGCTCTTTACAAGGAGTCATTACTGGACTTCGCATGAGCCCAGCACCCTGAACCAACACTTCTTGTTTTGCCACATTTCTTCTGTAGTTCAGCTGAAGGAAATTGTCAAGATCCTGGAAGAGCTGAATGGAAATGGAAGGTGGAAGTGGCTGCTTCACTACAGGGAAAACAGAAAGCTGAGAGACGACAGAAGGTCAGGACTTGCTATGTGACCACTCGCTTCCGCTTTGGGGCGGGGGTGCCCTCCTGCTGCGCACGCCAGCGCTGCTGGAGTGGAAATCGCCCTCACGCCAAACACCGTGGGAGGGCTGCCCGCTGAGTACTGGGTCGTTTCTGTGGCAGGGCTTTCATCGAAGCACACTGTTGTGACACAATCAGCAGTTGAGGCACACGCTTCTCTAGACTAACCGGGAGTGAGGGAGTCAAATGTGGCAGTCAAGAAATGCCCGTATAGCCAGGCTCTGGTCCTACCACCATGAACTGTAAAAAAATCTATTGAATTTGCTCCATTGATGTTTTGGAGACTTGAAATGTTGGCACAGTTTTAGCAAAATAAGAAAATAAAGGCCAGGTGGCTCACACCTGTGATCCCAGCAGTTTGGGAGGCCAAGGCAGGAAGATCACTCGAGCCCAGGAGTTCAAGACCAGCCTGGGCAACATAGCGAGACCCCATCTTCACCAAAAAAGTTTTCAGTTAGCCGGGTGTGGTCGCCTGTACCTAGAGTCACAGCTACTTTGGATGCCGAGGCAGGAAGATTGCTGGAGCCCAGGTCAAGGCTGCAGTGTGAAGGTTGTGCCGCCGCACTCCAGCTGGGTGACAGATGGAGCGGTACTTCGTCTTGGGGGAAGAAAGAGCAGGGATATGGTCTGAGAGAGGCATCGTTAGGCGAGTCTGTCCGTGTGTGACCATCACTGAGTGTCGTTCACACACCTGGGCAGTCTAGCCTGCCACTCTGGGGCGACACACCTGGACAGGATGTGACTGTGCTGAACACTGTAGACACTTGTAGCCAATGCCAAGTATTTGTGTATCCAAATACAGAAATGTACGGCAAAAATACAGTATTGCCATCTTACGGGATCCCCTTTGTATATGTGGCCCATCATGGAGGGAATCTTGTGTGGTGCGTGGCTGTGCTCGTTTTCCTCTGGCTCAGGTGCATGATGAGAACACATACATCCTTTTGGCCTTTTGGGGGGTTTTATATTTTGAGTTGGAGTCTTACTTTCTTGCTCAGGCTGGAGTACAGCGGCACACTCACGGTCACCCCAGCATTGACCTGCTGGGCTCACGCGATCCTTTGGGCTCAGTCTTCCAAGTAGCTGGAATTACAGGCGTGCACTACCACGCCCAGCCAATTTTTTGTTGTAGAGACGAGGTCTCGCCAAGTTGCCCAGGCTGGTTTCGAACCCCTGGGCTCAGGTAGTCCCCTCACCTCGGCCTCCCGAAGTACGGGAATGACAGGCTTGAGCCACCACACCCAGCCACTAGCTAGCTTTTTTTTGAAGACAGGGTCTTTTCTGTTGCCCAGCCTGGAGAAGAACCTAGCTTTTAAAAACCACTATTTCCACAAAGATGTTTACAGCTCTTGGTGCTTATCAGTAATTGCAAAATCAACATCAGTTCCATCTCTAGGCAAATATTAGAAAGAAATACAGACTATGTAGCTGTGTATTGTTAAACTTTATAGAAAGTAATGGCACACAGCACTTACCCAGTAAGTAGAAGCACATGCAACTTTCTATTTGCAGAAGGAAGGAGGTGTGGCGTAAAAGTTGGAGTCATAAACCACGTTTGATCATCACTAGGGTGATGGGGATGTGCGTGATTTGGGTTTTCCCCAACAAGCAGGAAGAGGACGTCAGTGGCGAAGGCTGGAGCGAGTCAAGAGCAGAGGAGGGGTGCGCAAGTGAAACAGGAAAGAGAACAGAAGGGAGACGTAGTCATAGGCGTTGGAGGCGAGAAGTTAAAGTTTTGGTTCTGCCTAATTGTAATGAAGTTGCCCACAAGGTGTGATAAGCGTGGAGGCCAGGGCTGTTAGAGCCATGGCTGTGAAGCAGACCTCAGTGAGGTCCGCTGGGAATTCCTGCCAGGGTTGCCCAGCCTCAGCCAGGCTTGCCAAGGTTGGCCGTGCTGGTAAACACGTGATGTCCTGTAGCTTGGGGCGAGGCCCTTGTTAGCGTCTGTATTTACCAAAGGAGTGAGTACATTTGTCGTGTTTTGAGGCAACTCCCCGGCAGGACAGTCGAATCCAGGAGGCGTCAGAAAATGAGCTGGCTCTTCTGCCTTGGGCAGGTGGCTTAGATTTCTTGTCCACCGAATCTTCAGTTTTCTCATCTGCAGTTGTTTGAAATGACTGAAACTTAGACACTCACTATGTGGACTATGTCACCTTTCTTGAAGGAGCAGGTTTTCTCCTGGAGCTTAAGGGAAAAATAAGTCTCGTTTACAGAATGCCTGCTGCGTGCCAGGCATTGATCACTTTTGCCTTCTAACTTCAGCCCGGAAGTGGACACCAAGGGGAGGCAAAGGCACGCGTGGGGCCCTGGCTCTTTCCCTGACTCAAAATGATGACCTGGCACAGATGTCAGGACACCCGATAGGAGTCGTGCCTCTGTGGCTTTCTTTCTCGCGACCAAGTTCTGCTTCTCCTGCATCCACCATCCCATTAGTTGCAATTTAGATTTCACCTCATTACACTGTGCAGATTGAAGATTTACGTAAGCCCTCTGAACTCAATTTCATTGTAAGGTAGGATTTTTTTATAATGAGGCAGGCTTTCACCTCTAGTCCCAGCTACTCAGGAGATGAGACTGTAGTGAGCTGTGATTGTGCACTGCAGCCCAACCAGGGAGACAGTGAGACCCTGTGTCTTAAAATAATAAAATGAAAAGAATAAGCAGAGAAAAAGAACATCAAGAAAAAAAGAGGATCTCATATGAGTTTGAATATTATGACATATTTAAACTGAAGGCAAGAAAAGTGCTAAGAATAAAACTGAAAAACAAAACTGTAGTGTAAAGTGTGCACGCACACACACATAATTGAGCTGTCACAAATATATACTGAGTTTAAATTTGATTATTACCATTCCTGTGTATTTTTCAGAGTGGATTCGACTGCACATAAAAAGAACATGATACTGAAATCATATCAGGGTGCAAATATTATTGAATTGCTTCATTACCATCAGTGCGATTCTCGGTCATCAACAAAAACGGAAATTTTGAAGTGTTTGATAAACCTGCAAATTCAGCATATTGATGCCAGGTTTGCTGTCTTCCTAACAGGTAAGTACAGCCTCGGTTACAGCCAAAATGGGTCAGACCTGGGGATGTCCTTCCAAGAGGCGTCATCAAATTCAGTGTAGTTAGTTGTCCCTTGGACACCAAAATCACCCAAATCCACAGATGCTTAAGCCGAAATGGCCTATTTGCAAACAACCCATACACACCTTCCCACATAGGTAAATCATCTCCCAGATATGTGCCAATACCTAACACAATGTAGATAGTTGTCACCGTATACTGTTTTGACATTAGTGTTACTTTCTGTGTTATTGGTTTTCTTTCCCCCGATACTGGTTGAGCACTTTGCCAAGCACTGGGAACCGCGGATGCCGAGGCCAGTTGACTTCAGCATGCTGGGGGCAGGGCACTGCTGGGCTGGCCTCGGAGGGGGTCCCAACAGAGCCTCATCAACTCCTGCGGGTCCCGTCCCCATGCTTCTGTTCATCCTACCCGGGATCTTGTGACATGGGAGTCCAGAGCCACGGTGGCGCTTGTCCTCCTCCCCCACCCCCACCCCACAGGGCAGCCCGAACCAGACACTTTCTCCTGCCTCTCCTCAGACTATGATGGAGTTCCACAAAGGTCTGTTTTTTGGTTTGGGGGTTTTTTTCATTAAAGGACTTCTGCCCCTTCAAAAAAAAAAGTACATTGATGGTATTTTTCACCAAGTGTTTCTTCTTCTTGTTACAGACAAGCCTACTGTCTCCAGAGAAATCTTTGAAAACAGTGGAATCCTTGTTACAGATGTCAACGGCTTTATAGAAAACATACAAGAAGTAGCAGCTCCGTTCAGGAGTAGCTACTGGTAAGAGCACATCCTCCAATGCCCTGCAGTTGTTGGCAACAGATACTGACACCTAAGTCTGAGGGGAACAGAAGGAAAACGGTTCTTCAGGTTCCATGTCGGCTGTTCCTTTGGAATGCTCACTCCATGAAAACTGCACCTACACGCTGTGCATTTTCACATGCGCCCTGAGGACAGGTGTCTCTCTGAGACAGAGCAGCCCACTTAGCACACGTTTCTTGTGTTTCTCCAGGTGACCCAACTGCAGCCTGCCCAGACATGGATGTCAGCAACCGACTATAACGTTCCTTCTCTGTGGAAAACTTTGGTAGCCACGAACATCTCCTATTTTAAAGTCAGCGTTTCGCAACTTGTAAAGTTTTCCTTCTTTCATTTCTTGTATGTTGCTGAGATGTCTAGCTTCATGGAGGCACAGTAGAGCTTTGGGTTGCAGTGTTACATATTGTTTTTAAGTTATTTTCACTTTAGACAGGATGCCTTCCTTCAAAGTTGTAGAGCTTAATGTTAAAGACAAGAATTGTATGTGTCTACTTATTTGGAGCAAAAACAAGTCTATTTTAATAGCATCGTTTTTGCATGTTAACATCAGAAAAACGTATGACGCACATTATGGTCTGTGTTAAGGACTTTACCACCCTTGTAACAACTATCATTTTTAATGGCTTTATTTGCTGTTATACAAGCAACACTACATAAAGTTGGAATTTTTTTCCTAAATGGTACAGATTTATAAACTCGTTTTTCACTTACTTGGTTTTTGTAAATACTGCACTACAAAGTCAACTTTCTGAGGAAGAAATAATCCTTTATTTATGATATTAGAAATAATTTTTACAGTGATCTTGAAAACTCAAAACCAAGCAAAAAACATTTGTGAGATACATAGTATCTATTTGAGGCAAAGGTTTTTGTAACTAATTTGTTTCATTTTTTTCAATAAAGACAGCTGAAAATCATGTTTCTGCCAATGAATTTATAGTAAAAGCTGGACGTGTGTGGGGTGTTATGTTATAGCATTTGTAGGCAGGAATAATCAGCTTCCAGAGGCTCCTCCCTCCTCGCTCCTGTTGCCCTGGCTGGAGCTTCTGGTGTTCCTCTCTTCCCAAAGTCAGGTACTCAAGAGGACGTTTCCCATGGCCTTTACAGAGAATCTTCTGTCAAAAGTCATCAAACTTTTGGATGGGCGCGGTGGCTCATGCCTGTCATCCCAGCACTTTGGAAGGCTGAGGCGAGGCGAGAGGATTGCCTGAGCCTGTGGGTTCAAGACCAGTCTGGGCAACTTGGCAAGACTTCATCTCTACAATAAGCCAAAAAAAATTAGCCTGGGAGTGGTGGCTGGCACATGCCTGTAGTTCCAGCTACTTGGAAGGCTGAGACGGACGGAAGGATCGCCTGAACCCAGCAGGTCGAGGCTGCAGTGGCCGTGAGCATGCCCCTGCACTCCAGCATGGGTGATGGGGTGATACTCCAACTCAAAAAAAAAAAGTCATCCAACTTTTGATGGCAGGTAGGTATCACATTCCCACTTAGACAAAAGCAGTTTCCCAGGAGAAGAAAGAACTCGAGTTTTTAACTTTTCTGCCCCACGGACAAGAATCTAGCAAGGAACCAGAACTGCATCTGGCACAGTGAACTACTTTCACGCTGCGAAGAGGCACGTCGCACTTATTGAGTGCCTGCAACCTGCCAGGCACTGTTGGCCCGATAGCCTCACCCTCCAGGCTGTGCCCCATCACAGTCCGCACGCCCTTGTGAAAAGCTCACAAGGACATCCTCCATGTCTAAGCTGCCTTTTCTGTAACTGTTCTAACACCCGACCAAGCCACAGAATAATGTGTGTCCCCAGAGGGGATAGTCCCAGAGCCCGCCATTGTCTGTCTCCACTGGCCCGGCACGTGAGGGGTTCAGTGAACATGCTGGATGGAGGCTACGGAGCTGTGCTTAGGTTCCGCTTGCACCAACCAGCTTGTGCTTTCGCCTGCACTGAAAGGTCACAATTTGAAGTGTCGCAGAACGAGAATCCGATCATCTAAATCACCGCCCTCGTTTCTTAAACAGGTCACCTCACCTTTAATCTAGCAGTCACAACAGCATGCACAGCAAGGCCTGTCACTGTCCAGGGAAAAGGCCTCACTTGCAATAACTTAATTACACCCAAGCCACTAGAGTACCTGGTAACTGCTCCTGTAAGCAAAGTTATTAAAGGCAGGAACTCGTTATTTGCATCGAGTACTTGTTCCAGGCCACTACTGAGATCAGCAAAGACGAGCTGTCAGACTGTGCCAAGCATAGAGCCGGAGGGCTACTCACAGGAAGCCGGACGCCAGAGCTGCTGGAGCTGCCCTGGCTCAGCGCAGACCCTCGCCCGGCCCCCGAGCACCTTCTGCCTGACGCCTGTGCCTGGCATGGACACCAGCTCTCCCAAAGCAGGTGTGCAGCCAGCGTGACAATCCACACAGACCAAACAGGGTACTGGTTTCCAGAGTTTGGCTTTATTTTGCAGTACAGAAATCATTTGGAGCCATGTTGAGACAGCAGAGGCTCTGTCAAATCAATACTGCATTGCAGCTTGGTCCAGTGAAGAAGCCAGCCTGAGACACAAAGATGCTTCCACATTTTACCTGCTTGAGATCGGTTCCTCTCCCCTTTTCTCTCATCCGTTGTATTAGGTTAAGATGCCACATCGCAGCTTCCTCCAGTGACTCCCCACGTCAGGAGCGTGGGTAGAATTTAACGCCCACGTAAGCCAAACTTGCGGTTATGCGGTGTGGGCCATGCCATCATACTTGACAATGCAATGCATCGAGGCATCGGAAAACACGATGCCATCCCGGGCCACAGGGTATTCCACTGGGAACCTCACCGTCAGGAGGACGGCGGCACGCCGATGGTCTAGCTCCAGCCGTCAGCAGCAGCAGCACGCAACTGCCAAGGCTACAGTGACCAGAAGGTGCGAATCCCACCCCACGTGCCCCTGTCTCAAGCTCTCTGATCAGTCTGGCAATACTTGCTTAAAACCAATCCTTCAACTAGGGAAAAGAAGCCAGTTTGGTTACATTGGACAGAATGTGGTAACCCGCCAATTCCGAAGAGCCACTCCATGGAAACACGTTAAGACATGATATTAGAAAGAGGAAGGGGGTATTGACTGGCACAGCGCCCCCATCTCTCCGTCTGGATCTCAAAAGCAGGCCTGGCAATAGCGACCGCGTACGATATGCGCCACCTGCCGCTCTCCAGGCGTGTCCGACTCGGAAGGACGCGCCGCCGTTAGTCCTCCCCGTAGATGTCGTTCTTCTTGCGCTTCATCTCCTCGAAGTCAAACTCCGACCCCGTCATCCGCTTATAGATGTCTTTAATGTCATCACAGGTCGTCTCGAAGTGAGTTGTTGCGTCATACGTGCGGGAAATAAAGATCTGGAAGGACAAATGACACAGACTTAGGCTGACATGGGGACGTCTCGCGTCCTTGCCATCGTCGCCACACTCACCTGGCTTTCGGTTCCCAAGTCTTTTGGTACAAGGAGGTCGCTGATGCTAACAAACCTGGAGGGGGAGAGAGAATCCGATCACTGGGTCGGCTGACCTTGCTCTCGCCCGCCCCGGCCACACGGCGCCCTCCAGCCATCCCACTGGATCTTTGCTGGCACAGATGAGCGCGACACTCACTTCTGCTCGATTGGTTCCAAGAGCTCCAAGGCCGGTCTGATTTCTTTCTCGGGCTCCTTGGTTTCCACAGTGGTACTGACTATGGCGATATACTTCCCTTGGGCTGCCACGTTGTGTGCGGAGGAGATCATGCAGACGTAGATATCTAGGAACAAATGACACCAGCCGCTTCATGGAGTGCGTCCACCTGGACATGGCGCCCTCGGGCTTCCCCTGTGCCATCGGGCAGAAATTACAATGATTTGGAAGCACGGAGTCGTATGTAAAAGGCACAAGTAACACGAGGGATCCTCTTCACCCACCAGAGATGTTGGATCTTGTGACAGTGGACGCCTGAATTTGGGAATGGGATCTCCGTCCAGCAGCTGTCACAGCCAGGCAACCATATTAACCGACTCTGGGACCGTCTTCCACTTGGCCTTGCACTTAGAGGTTTGGAAGAGCCAACAAAGGATGTGTTCGGTAGTGATTTCCTTATGTGTTTATTCAAATAAATAAATGAACTGCAGAATCCACATAAACAATTTCGAAGTTGGCACGATAAACTGACAGAATTCTCGAGATGCAATGTGGGCGGTGTATTACACCTCTGTCTGATAACTGTAGGCTCCAGAGCAGAAAGCCATTATGGGACTCCACGCGTCTTACACTTTTCATGGACCCAGGATCTGCTCAAGAACTCTTGAAGTTTAAGTCCGAGTCCCTTTATTACAGTATAACCTTGTGTGCTGTTTTTTGGTTTTTTTCCTGCTCTTGCCTAGGGTGGAGTGCAGTGTGCGATCGTAGCTCACTGCAGCCTTCAACTTCTGGGCTCCAGCCTTCCTGGCTTCAGTCTCCTAAAGCTGGCCTACAAGTACATGCCATCAGACGCGGCTTTTTTTTAGACATGGGTGGGGTTTCTTTAAAACCATAATACAGATAGGCTGTACCTAGTCCTTTAAAACACCTTTGAAGTTTAATTTTCGATGAGTAAGGCCTAGGGCTTCCAGCCTAGCTGGAAGGAAGGCAGGGAAGTCTAATGGTTGAAAACAGTTGGCTAAGGCAGAGAAACTAAGAACTGAGGCATAGAGCCATGCCCTGATCTCAAGCCTAGAAACGCAGGTTGTTTTCTAGCACAATGCTGGACTCGGACCGAAATACTAAGTTTACAAAGCACCATCAGCCCAAAAAGGCAGCGGAGTCAGTCTGCCCCGGAGCCAGACCCCAGGCCCCTGCTGGGACTGGAGCTGGGAGACTCCAAGCTCACCAGTCCAGTCCATCCGCTCCACAGACAGAGGGTGCAGCCCCAAGTGACGGACACAAGGGCAGGGCTCCTCGTCTGACCTGGCCATCTCAAGGGACACTTTTTTGTTTCTCACAGGCAAACAGAAGTCTCTTCGCGATAACGCAGCACCTACTATCAGGAATCTGGGCTAAAGCACAAAGCAAATGCTATCTTTTTCTGTTTTTAGAAAGCAGGACTTATTGAGAGGACAGAAAAGCTCCCAGTGGGAGGGGACCCCAGGGGCTGCCCAGCAAATGCCATCTCACAGAATTCCACCCGGCCTGTGCTCTTCTCCACTCACCGGACTTCCGGCTGACTTGGTTCTGCGGAATGATGATCTGGCAGGAATTGGCATCGCTGGTGTTCTTGATGGGGTGGCTGAGGATGCAGATGACTCTGATCACCTGGCCCACCTTCTCCACCCGGTCCTGCACGTAGCTGGGGTCACAGATGAGCTGCTTGCAGCGAGCAATCTGCAACAGGTACACGGAAAGACGTCCAGAACTGACAGACACAAACGCAGCCCACGTTCACGGATGTCGTTAGGAGGTCAGAAACCATCCTAAAACTCACAGGGAATCTCAAGTGACAAGTCAGGAATGGCCAGAACAACCTTGAAAAAGAACAGGGAAGCTGGAGGACTCGCTATGGAGCGGCAGTAAGCACGGCCTTGTGGCGCTGGCTCAAGCAGACACCCCCCGCCCCAGTGGAACGGAAAAGGGCAAGAGTTAGAAGCCCACGCCTCCACGGTCGAGTGATTTCTGACCAAGGGCCAACACCATTCGGGGGGGAAGAAAAGTCTTCCAACATTTGGTTCCAGGAAAATCAGATCCACGTGCAAAAGAAGGAAGCTGGACCTTTCCAGACCTCACACCACACACAAAAACGAACTCAAAATGGGCCCCAGACCGGAATATAAAACTCTCAGAAGCAACAAGCTTCAGGACACTGGATTTGGCGGTGATCCCTCGGACATAACACCCAAGACACAGGCAACAAGAGAAGTGAACAAACGGGACTCCACAAAATTAAACTTGCACATAGCCAGGCACAGTGGCGCACCCCTGTAGTCTCAGCTGCTCAGGAGGCTGAGACGGGAGGATCACGTGAGCCCAGACCAGCCTGGGCAACACAGTGAGTCGCAGGAAGCCAAGGCTTATTACTGAAGAAAACTTGGCTGCAGGTGTGTGTGTCCCAAAGTCTGTTGTAGGACGCAGTGGTGACATCCCAGGCCTTCATCTTGCTCGCCACTCACTCACTGACTCAGCCAAGGAAGCTCCAGCCTGCAAGCTCCATTCACGGAAGTGCCCTAGATAGGTGGACTGCTTTTCACCTTATTACAGCATGGTCATTTTTGAGACGGGACCTCACTCGGTCACCAGGCTGAAGTGCAGTGGCACCAACACAGCTCCTGGGTTCCAGTGATCCTTCTACCTCAGCCTCCTAGGTCGCAGGACTACAGGCACATACCATCACAGCTAATGTATCTTCTGCAGAGACACGGGTCTTGCTACGTTGCCCTGGTCTCAAATTCATGGCTTCAAACGCTCTGCCAGGCCCGACCTCTGCCTCCCAAAGTGCTAGGATTGCAGGCATGAGCTACCACGCCATGTACTGTATTTTGCTGTAGTTTTTCTATGTTCAGAAACATTATTACTTGCCATTGTGCTACAGCTGCCTATAGGATTCGGTAGAGTAGCATGTGATACCAATCTGTAGCCCAGGAGTCACAGGCTATGCCCTCCAGTCTAGGTGTGGAGCAGGCTAGACCATCTAGGCTTGTGTGAGTGCACTCTTTGACACTCACACGACAACAGGATCATCTAGCGACACATCTCTCAGAAGGTACCCCAGGCATGAAGCGACATATGAACGCACTAAAAAGGTGGCTGAGGTGAAGTCCTCTGGGCCCAAGTGGGAAAACGGTACTGACCACTTTGGGTGACAAACCTGAGAATGAAAACCTCATTCTTTAGTCGTCTGTGATTTCATTTAGGGTAGACGCGACGAAGGGGCTCACAGAGAAGGCACTGATGTTTCTGATCAGGTGTGAACACCCAACTGAGCGACGCTGTCAAAGTAAAGCACACTGCTCTCACGTCCCCGGGCACAGGGATGCCAGCTGCGGCGCCTAACCGAGGGCTCGGTTCCGGCACCACACTGGCCACTCGGCCCGCTGCGCGCCCTGCAGACGTCGCCTTCCGTGAGTGCAGGTGCCACACGGCCTCTTGGGACCGCCATGCTCCAGTGTCACACCAGGTCCTTCTGCCCCAGGCCAGCCTGCATTTCCATTTCCCCCTTCCTCGTCACTCCCTTACACTGGCTACCAAAGTCTGATCTCCAGTTTTCACTTCCAGGGAGGTCTAAGCAACTGAAAACACCCCTTCCGGAGGGTTTCCACACTGCCACGTGCTCAGCGTTAGAAACATAAGGCTTGCACGTTGGGAACGCAGGGACTGATAAGGCAGAATTCAAGCCAGCCCACCGCTCCAGGAACTGCTGAGCGTGGGTCACGTGGCAGGAAAACCCAACAGTGCAGTGACAGGAAAGACAAGTTTTCTCTGTGACGTGTGGACCCACAGATCAGCAGCACTCTCTTCACTTGCGAGCTTTCGAGAAAATGCAGCACCGGCCCAGACCTCCTAACTCAGAACTCGCCTGTAGCAGACCAGCAGTGACTTCTCTATTCGCACCTGAGAAACGTGGCTCGGAATTCCACCTGCGTGGATGGCGGCAAATAAAGCTGGATGTGAGCGGAAACGTGGGAGACGGGCACCCACCCACACTCCGTGGCAGAGAACACCTGCCACGAGAGCTCAGCTGGGAG
The DNA here is from genome assembly GCF_000164805.1 of Carlito syrichta. Classification (NCBI taxonomy): domain Eukaryota; kingdom Metazoa; phylum Chordata; class Mammalia; order Primates; family Tarsiidae; genus Carlito; species Carlito syrichta. The sequence goes on from NW_007217475.1 coordinate 137,517, forward strand.
GCACAGCTCAGTCTGGAGAAAAGCAAGCTGACACAAGGAAACACTAGGGTCTGTCTGTTTGCGCGGGTCTGTGCTCATGAAGGACTCCGCCTCGCGGAAATAAGTCACGTGCAGCCGAGAACCCCACGTCCACCTCCACGGCAAAAAAAGCACTTTAGATGACCTCATTTCTTCACAACACGATTATTTTTTAAACTGTAGAAGCTACTCACCTCTCCTTCAGATTTTACACCAACCACTTTTCCATTCTGCACAATGATTTCTTCAATTGGTTTATTCAACATGTAGGTACCTCCATAAATAGCACTTAGCCTAGAAAATGTTTAAAATCTCAATTAATGACGTTAATTGTTTCAACTGCTAAAGTCTCCTTCCTTAGATCTTAGTGAGTTACAGGCAATATATATTTGCTGGATTTCCCTCTAGAAAGATGTTAACTTAAAATCTGTGAAAGCAGGAATTATAAGAGTCAGAAACATGAATTCGCGTTTCAGCCAGACATGAACATCAAGTCAAAAAAACCACCAGCCAGTAATGGGGGAGAGTTACTCAAGCCTACTCCTCCCGCATGTAAACGAAATTGTGAATTTGAGAAATACCACCAGAAGCCCCTGGAGGATGCCGAAGGCAGGCAGAACCCAGGGACTCCCGCACGGCGCCATGTGGATGGTGTCTGCTGGCGGTGTAGGAGGCTTTCCCCCCGAGGCATCCGCCTCCCAGTCCTGGCAACAGGAGGCAGGCAGAACAGAAGCAGCACGCCCACAGGCTGGCGGCTGCCGAAGGAGGAAGAAAGGGGCGGGAAGTCCCACGACAGAAGGAGCCACGAAGAAACCAACAGATGTGGCTCCTTGAACACTGCGATAAGGTCTCTTCAAATCCTTAGGAACCCATCAAAAAGCAGCAGCTGGAAGGCCAAAGGCGCCACGGAGATCACAGCTGCCGGGCAGAAGGAAAGAAGAGTCTGACGTCGAAGATGGCCACACTGGAGGAGCTTGGCTACCCCAGAGGACCACGTCTTGGTGTCTAGGAATTCCTCCAAAAGCAAAAGGCGAAGCTGAGACCCACCCTGACCAAATGTAAATTCCAGCCTCCACAAGTTCTAGAGGAACACAGCCAATAACCGCACTGTCTGCCCCAACAAAAACCAGCACTTCAGAGAAAAGGTCTCCACACAATATCAATCCCTATGTCTAGTATACGATCCAAGAATATGAGACACATGGAGAAACAGAAAAACACGATCCAAAGTAAGCATAGGCAGTCAACAGAAACAGATGCCCAGATTACCCAGATGTTAAAACATGCAGGAGTTCAAAGGCGACCATCACAATTACGGTCAAGAACATCATCACCCTTGTTCAAGCACATGTTCCTAGTAAAAGATACTTGTTCAAAGATGAATGTGCTGTTGCACATTCCGGAGAGGCAAACGAGTAAACAGAGAATCTCACAAAAATAAAAACTATCCTAAAAACATTCTAGATGTAGGAAGTACACCATAAACAATGCAGCAGGCACAGTGGCTCACACCTGTAGTCCCAGCACTTGGCAGATCAAGGCAATATGGTCACTTGAGCCCAGGAGTTCAAGACCCACCTGGGCAATATAGCAAGACCCCATGCTACAAAATAAAATAGAAATAAAGTAATGGGATTAACGGCCTGTTGAAAACAGCAGAAAAAAATGAGTGAAGTTAAGACATATGAATAGGCATCATCCCACATGAAGCACAGAGAGAAAAAAAGACAAAAAGAAAACAAACAAGCAGAGCCTCAGGGACTCGAGGAATAGTATCAGCATTTGACATACAAGTAGTTGGTGTCCCCGAAGAGGAGGAGAGCGGTCATGGGACAGAACATCTGAAGAAATAATGATTTCAAGAAGTCCAATTTGATGTCGAAAGTTAAACATCCAAGCGCTTCAGCAAACCTCAAAGCAAACCCACCCACGAAAATCCTACTCAGACTGACAAAGACCAGACTCTCAACAGCCTGAAAGCAGCCAGGGGAGAAAACACATCCCACACATGAATGACTGAGACCAACCAGTAACTTCTCAGTCCAAGCGGAGGCCGCAGGACTGAGGGAACTGAGGACTGAGGGAACAGCTGCTTCAAAGTGCTGAACACTTTGAACAGTGCGAGCCAGCGGAAAGTCCTATGAAGAGGAAGGGGAAACCGCATTTCAGATAAACTAAAGCAGCACACCCATACGGGAACAGGGCAAAGCTGAAGAAAGCGACACCAGTAGAAGCAATCTCTACACACAAGAATGAGCAGCACGGGTGGTCACCGTGTGGAGAAGCAGAAACGGCCACCCTTCCCTTCTCTTTTTAAACAGATTGCTTAATGCAGAGAATCGTAACACTGTACTGCAGAGTCTAGAAAATAAGTTATGGAGCTTATGAAGTATGGAGATGTAAAAGGCTAAGCAAAGAGAAAAGCAAATGAACCCAAGGGGAAGCAAGAAATCAAGAAAGAAAGAACATCAAGCTACAAAGGAAACTAACAAAGCAAAATGTTGGATGCTTGAAAAAACAAAATGTTTAAAATCCTTGCAAGGAAACAGAAAATATAAATTACCAAATACAGGAATGAAGACAGGGCCATCACTAACATGCCCTGTACACACCAAAAGGATAACAAAGGAAGATGAAGCACTTTATGTCAATAAACTCAAGAACTTGTTTGAAACAGTCAAATTCCTTGCAAAACACAACTGAAAACTGCAACGGGAAGAAACAGTACAGTCATGCAACACACAAGTACATTTCAGCCAATGACAGACCACGTATAAGATTATAATGGCCAATTTTTACTGCAGTTTTCCATGCGTAGGCATGTTGAGATACACAAACACCACTGTGTGACACAGTAACATGCTGTACAGGTTGGTGGCCGAGAGCCACAGCCTTGGTGTGCAGTAGCCTATGCCACCTAGCCTTGTGTAAGTGCATTCTGTGATGTTCACTCAGCAACGAGATCCCCCAACGACGCATCTCTCAGAATGTGTCCCTGATATTAAGTTATGCATGGTTGTATATTTGAAAAGCCTTATTTCTAGTAAAAAGCCTTCCCTCCCAAAAAAGCTCCATGCTCAGATGGCTTCACTGGTCAACTGAAATCCAATCTTCACAAAAATCTTTCAGAAAACAGAGGAGGAAGAAACTCTTCCAACTAACTATGTGAGTCTACCAAACCCTAATACAAAAACCAGTCAAGGACATTACAGGAGCTGTAAAACCCGTATCTATCATAAACACAAAGAAAAAAAATCCATCCATATGTGTATTTGTGTTCATTGTATATACACACACAAACACATACATACATACACACACATGCAACTTAAACCCAACAATGAATAAAAAGAACATACATTATGAATAAGTAGCATTTACCCTGGGAATGCAGGGTTACTTTAATATTGGAAGATCAGCCTCTGCAATTCTGTACTGATAGCATAACGAAGAAAATCCGTATGATCAACTCAATGTCATCTCCCATTCATAATAAAAACTCTCAAATCAAACTACGGCTAGAGTGGAAGATGATCCAACACAACCATCTACAGAAAAGCTACCAAAGACATTTAATAGGACAGGATTTTACTACACGCCCCCAAGAACCGGGAAAGAGGCAAGGAAGCCCATTCTCACCACTTCTCCATCCTTTTGGAAGTCCTCACCTATGCATTAAAGGTAAGGGGAAAAAACACACAGAGGTCATAAGGGAGGAGTCTAACCACTGTTCACAGATGACATGTCTGTGTAGAAGGAAATGTCTAAGAAATCTATAAAAACAGTCCAACTAGTAAGTGCAAGATCACAGGATACAAGGTCAGCACACAAAAACTATTCTCTTTCTGTGTATTGGCAGCAAATATCTTTAAAATAAAATTAAAAGTTTCATTATCAGCAGGATCAAAATAATGTAAAATACTATGAAAGTATGAAAAGATTTGAACAAAAAAGTGCTAGATCTCAACAATGAAAGCTACAAAACGTAGCTGAGACGTCCTAAATACATGGAGAGCATATCATCACATTCATGGATTGGAAGACTCAGTATTATTAAGATAATCTTTTCTCCAAACAGATCTACAGATTTAATGCAATCCCAACAAGGCTTTTTTTCCAGGAAAGAGACAAGCTCATTTTTAAATGTATATGGAAATTAAAGGCCCTGACAAACCCTGAAGAACAAAGTGGCTGGATTCCTATCACCTGACTTCAAGATGCACTATAAAACGTAGCAATCGACAATGGAGAGATACAAAGAAGTCATGGAAGCAAACTAAATCCACAGACTCATCCACATGGCCAGCTGACTTCCCACACAAGCCCCTGAAAAGGAAGTCTCTTCAACAAATGGAACTGCAACAACCAGACCTTGGGGTGGAAAACTGTGAGCCCCAAGTGAACCTTGGCCCTGCTTCATCCCACACATCAGCACGATTTCAAGGTGAGTCAGAGTCAAATGCAAAGGTGAAACTACAAAGCTTCTAGAAAAAGTCAGAGGAGAGTCTCTTGGTGCCACAGGGGCAAGTAAAGATTTCTTAAATAAGACCCAAAAGGTCCCAAATTTTTTTAAGTTTTTGATATGTGGACTTCATCAAAATTGTAAAACTTCTGCTTATCAAATGACAAGCCATAAACTCAAGAAGACATTCATAATACACGTTATCTGACAAAACTTGCTGCCAGAATACACCAAGATCTCCTGTAAGACAGAAGCAAAAAGAAAAGTCCAATCTTTAAAAAATGTGCAAAAGACTTGAACAATCACAGCACAAAACTATACAAATGGCAATAAGCGCATGAAAAGGTGATCAACGCCGGGCTCGGTGGCTCAGCCTGTAATCCCGCGCTTTGGGAGGCTGAGGTGAGTGAATTGCCTGAGCCCGTGGGTTCGAGACCCGCCTGGGCAACTTGGTGAGACCTCATCTCTACAATAAATCAAAAATCAGCCAGGCGTGGTAGCGCGTGCTTGTAGTTCCAGCTACTGGAAGGCTGAGGCGGAAGGATCGCCAGAGCCCAGCGGGTCGAGGTTACGGTGGCCGGGAGCGGCCACTGCACTCCAGTTTGGGTGACAGAGTAAGACTTTGACTCAAAAAAAAAAAAAAAAAAAAAGAAAAGGTGATCAACATTCCTCCTCAGGAAATGCAAATTACAACCAGAATGAGATTTACTTGGTGGTGAAATTTAAGACTGACAATAATAAATGTTACCAGGAATATGGCATAACTAGAACTCCCATAAATGCTGCGAACATGCACAATGACAACCAATTCTGAAAACTGTGTGGCAGTTTCTTATGAATTTAAACATATACTTGCCATACTGGTCAGCAATTTCACTTTTGATATTTACCCCGAAGATTTCACAGCAAGATTTGTAATTTCATAGTAAATTTTAAGTAAACACATAGACAATCTCATGGTAGCTTCACTCATAATGGCCAAAATGGAAAACAGTCTAGCTGTCCACCAACAGGAGAATGTGGGATACTCATATAACTCATATAATGCAGTCCCACTCCATGACTTACAACTAAACTACCAGCATACGCATCAATATGCCTTAGTAAAAAATATTTACACAAAGCCAGGCACAAATGAGCACATTGTATTATTCCTTTATATGAACTTCATAAACAAGCAAAAGTAATGAATGGTGATAGACATCCCAGATGTAGACCAGGCGTTGTGGCTCATGCCCGTAATCCCAGTACTTTGGGAGACAAAGGCAGGAGCATTGCTGGAGCCCAGCAGTTTGAGACCAGCCTGGGCAACATAAGCGTTACCTCATCTCTCCAAAAAAATTAGCCAGGTGGGGTGTCGTGTGCCTGCAGTCCCAGCCACTCAGAGGTTGAGGCAGAAGGATCACCCAAGCCCAGAGGCCAAGGCTGTGGTGAGCCGTGATCATGCCACTGCATTCCAGTCTGGACAACAGAGTGAGATTCCCAGCCCCCTCACCCCAAAATAACAGATGGGGGGCAGCGTTGATGACGAGGCAATACAAGGGAACGTACTGGGCTGAGGAAATGTTTTATGTCTTGATTGGGGTTTTTAGTTTCACAGGTCTATACATTTATCAGACGGAATTTTTTAACTGAAGACACCTGCATATCATTGCAGGCAAATTTTACTTCAATGAAAACAAAAAGCATCTCGTTCCTGACAGCCATCTCTCATTGTCCACACTCTGCCTCAGACACAGTCTGTGTTGGAGGAGGCTCAGGACTGGGAGGCGCTGGCTTACCTCCAACTGGGAGGCTGGGCGCGGGCTCTTACCTTGCAAATCCTTGTGGCAGTTCTCCAAGACCGTAGAGTGGGTACAGGTATGGGCTTTTGCCGTACCTTGCCAAAGACTCGCTGTAGAGTTTAATCCTATTGATGGTTTCCCGACATGGCTGATCTAAGTAGCTGGAGAAAATGAAATGGGTATTAGGCAAGGGCTTCAGTTTTCTTTCTTGGTGTTCAGTTTCAAGTCTTTCGTGCAAGTGGATTTCAATCCATGACCTTCCTGCTGTATGTAAGAGGCTCAACACAGATTTGCAACTGGAACGACTTCTGCCACAGTAGAACATGGCCAGCCATGTGTGTTGTTAGAATTGCCATGGATAACTGGAAAATTCAAAGAGTGTCCCAAGAAAAATACAAATCCAGAAACCCAAAACTTACTCATCAGTTCTGTAAAGTGCAAGAGCATGACCAGTAAAATCTATGACATCTTGGCCCAAATCAAATTTCTTATACACGTCGCGCATTGCGGTCTTCTTGGGATCAAAGCCCTCAAAGGTTCTGGGATCGTTCTCATCGAAGTTGGCAACATACACGAGGAATTTCCTGAAGCGACGTTTTTCAAACAGTCCCATTAAACCTAAAAGAGAATTTTTCAAAAAGCACACATTCACAAAAGGACATTAAGGAAAAGAAAGCCTGAGAGCAAATTGAAACGCGTCACGTCAGCTGAGGCCCTTCTATGCAGGTATGATTTAAGATACGAAGTTCAGACAACATGGCTTCTGGCTTTTCAACACTTTAACTGACACAATAGGTCAATGGTACCATATGGTTACAAGTAACCAATAACCTGTACTTAATCAAATGAACTATCGGTCCAATTAGGTCTCTTCCTAGGCACAAAGTAACGATGACTTTGAAGAAGCCTTATCCATGAGGACAGCCACCTGAATGCTCTTCCTTTTCTCCTCCCTGGAATGCTCAGATGTACTCTGGCATTTAGCAGGAAGGAAGCTCGTCAATTATAAATGAATGATGCCAACAACAAACTAACCACGATGAAATTTAGATGCCGATGGTCAGTTTAAGATAATCCACTGCTTTTTATACTGAAACAACACAGCTGAAGAGAAAGTACAAACTACTGCTTTAGAAATCCTCAACTCAGCTGGGCTTGGTGGCTCAACCTGTAATCCCAGCATGCTGGGAGGCCAAGGCAAGCGGATGGCCTGAGTCCGTGGATTCGAGACCAGCCCAGGCAACTTGGTGAGACCTCATCTCTACAATAAGTAAAAAATTAGCTAGCTAAGAATATATCATATAACACATATGACATATAAAATAAGTGTTAACCAACTGTATGTTGTCCGTAAGGCTTCTGGTCAACAGTAAGCTATCAGAAGTTAAGTTTGGGGATCGTCAAAAGTCTTCAATCTAGAATCTCTCAAAGTCACCCATGAGGTTTGGAATCAACTTCTTCCAAAATCTTGTCAATATTGGTATTCTGACCACCTCCCATGAATCATGAATGTTCTTAACAAGCATCTAGAATGGTACATCCTCATCCTTTCCAGAAGGATTCATCAGAGGAACCACTGTCTATGGTAGCTCTAACCTTACAAAATGTGGGGATTTTTCTTTAAAACACTGAAAAGTTGGCATTTATTTTTCTCAAAAACGTGCTGAGACATCATTATTTATTTTTTTTTTTTTTGAGTTGGAGTCTCATTCGGTCGCCCAGACTGGAGTGCGGTGGCCGCTCCCAGCCACTGCAGCCTTGCCTGCTGGGGTCCGGTGGTCCTTCCGCCTCAGCCTTCCGAGTAGCCAGAATTACAGGCATGCACTACCACGCCCGGCTGATTTTTTTTTTGATTTATTGTAGAGATGAGGTCTCGCTGCCCAGGCGGGTCTCGAACCTGCGGGCCCAGGCAATCCACTCACCTCACAGCCTCCCAAAGGCGCGGGATTACAGGCTGAGCCACTGAGCCCGGCTGACATCATTATATTTAAAGACTAACCAATGACATCAGACATTGGATTTAACAGTGGTCACAATTCCAAAAATCTCTATATAATAAACCTAGAAATTTACTCCAAGTCATGCTTAGGCAAAGCTTGCCGGAAACTGATCAGGTGCAACATATACAAAGACATATATACCACATTCTAGCACAAAATTTTTTGAAAAATATATGGAGGATTCAATAATTTAAATTTATAAAAAATACTGCTGGGCTCGGTGGCTCAGCCTGTAATCCCGCGCTTTGGGAGGCTGAGGTGAGTGGATTGCCTGAGCCCGCGGGTTCGAGACCCACCCGGGAAACTTGGCGAGACCTCATCTCTACAATAACTCAAAAAATCAGCCGGGCGTGGTAGCGCACACCTATAATCCTGCTACTTGGAAGGCTGAGGCGGAAGGATCGCCAGAGCCCAGCAGGGCGACAGAGTGAGACTCCAACTCAAAAAAAAAAAAAAAAAATACCGTTCTATGACCAAAAATAATTCAGAAAAAGGTGATCAGAGTATTATCTCTCACAGATAAGGCAACTGATGCACTGGTATCTTAAAATTCTTTACAAAAGGAGATATAACATTGTGCTAGTCAGCAGGTTTTCATGTTACTTTTTTTTCTTCTTTTTCTTTTCCTCTGCTTCCATCTTAAGCTGAATTTCTTCAGCTGTAAGAGCTCCCAGCTTCTTATTCTTTGCTTTCCTATGGTGACAGCCACATCAACTTTAGTTTCAGCAGAAGTTTCCTTAGGTTTCACAGCTGGTTGTTCTTCAGGTTGAACAAAAGCTTTGTTTCTTTCCTGTCGTCTCTTCCTGAGAGCTTCTGCCTGTTTAGCCTCTATTGCTTCCATTTTCTGTCGCTTCTTCGGATTTGCCTTTCCAGCTGCGGTGGTGGGGATGGTGTATATTCTCTCCTGACAGTTTTTTTCTTTGGTTCCTGTGTTTATTTCACATTTTTTGTTCGAACTGTGGCAAAATCTTTCCCAACTTTGTGAACGCAATTCAGAATCTTTTGCCAACTCTCCTTTTAATCATTAAAGTTTTAATGTTATAAATTGGATGAACATGCTTCATAGTATTTGGAACTTTCAAACCTCTTTTAAGTCACTAAAAGGTCCAGTGGCTGAAACTGTTTCCCTGAACCGTAATGTAACAGTTCATTAGCGTTCCAAGGCCTTCAATGTAGATCCTTTGCAACCAATAAGCTGTTAGCTTCTTTTTGCAAATCTTTATATCTCACTAAAGAATCTATTTTAATTATGCCACATCTTATCATCCTGAAGAACTCACACTGCCTGTACAAATGAAACACTCCTTGCTAACAGTTTTATTAGCTCTCTGGCCCTTATGATGATAAATGGATCAAAAATCTTCTTTGTAGTACAGTCATGCTGCCCTCAAACAGGTCCAAGGTTGCATTCGCATGATGTTCATTCCAGGCTTTCTGCACCAATGGCCAACACTCTTTCAAGTAAGCATCTCCCATATTTTGGAAACAAAGTTGCATAACTGCTCTCTTCCAAGAGTCCTCTGGGGTTGTCCTCTTGGGAAAAAGTTGGTTCTTTCCAACCCTCAGGAACAGTGATTCACCTTGGTTCTCAGGCTTCGGCTTCTGTAATGAAATTCACTTTTTCCAGCAATTTTTTCTGGCCGGCTCAGTGTGGAAGACACCATTTTCAAATTCTTTCACGAAATGTATTTCTTAAATAAGACTTGACAGTCTTAGACAAGGAGTCATTTAGACTCCTTGATCCAGGAGCAAGAATGGATGCTGTCAGCAGGCATGAAAAAAGAATCCTTTGTACATCTCCATTAGAGCTCTTGAGTGACCAGGCTCTGCTCGTCGAGGGGCAGGAATATTTTGGAAGGAACCCTTCCGCCTACGCAGGAGGTCTCATGCTGTGAACAGATGTGCTGCCGCCCATGCCTTGTTGTTCCATGAGATTGAGCATCATTCCCAAGGGCCCTGGGACTAGAATGGCCAAGGGGCACCAGCTGTGGTCCCTCACGAGCACGTCTGCCCGTCCTTTGAAGTCAGGCACCGACTGCCACCACGGCTGAAAGTCCTAGAAGACCTTTGCTTCCCATGTAATGCCGTTTCGGCTACGCTGAAGATCTGTTCTCTCAGCCTTCGTAGGACAAGGGAGTCAGGCAGGGCCTCGCTCTGGAGGAGGCTGAGGCTTAAGGGAAGGTTGTGGCTGATCTGATTTCCATCCAGACCACCCAAATGTTCTCTTTTTCAGCAATGAGGGTTGTTTCACTTTCCCACCTGTTTGCTCACTGGAGTAGCACTTTTAATTTCCTTCAAGAACTTTTCTTTTGCTTTCACAACTTGGCGCAAGAGGCCTAGATTTCAGCCTCGTCCAACTTTCCACACACCTTCCTCACTAAGCGTAATCATTTCCAGCTTTTGATTTAAAGTGAGAGATGTGCAACTCTTCCTTTCATGTGGACACTTAATATTAACTGGACTAATTTCAATATTGTTGTGTCTCAGGGAACGGAAAGGTCCAAGGAGAGACAGAGGACCCGAGTCTTGGAGCAGTCACAACACACAGCGTTTATCAACTGAGTCCACTGTCTTACATGGGTACATTTCATGCCTCTCCAAAACAATTACAATCGTAACATCATAGGTCACTGACCACAGACCCATAACAGACACATCAGTGAAAAAGTCTGAAATAGCAGAATTACCAAATTGGGGCACAGAGACACAAAATGAGCATGTGCTTTTGGAAAAATGGTGTCGATGGACTTGCTTGACACAGGGCTGCCACAAACCTCCAATTTGTAAAAAAAGAAACACGGTATCTGTGGAGCACAGTAAAGTGCTGAGCACAGTAAAATGAGGTGTATCTATTATATTTTAATGTTACTTAAAAACGTTAGAGAAGAATTAGTGTCACCAGAAAATTACTAAGCTACAGTGCTGGACACATAATTTTAAAGACAGTCCCCAAAGCCTGGACTCGCTTGGCTCTGCGATATCTTGGGCCACATGCTGACGGCAAAGGTGCTAATGCTCCCAACTGACAGAGGCCTCCTGCAGTAAGACTGAGAATGCACCATAAACTAAAGACATAGTTTAAGATGGACGATCTTGCTGGGTACATTTCAAAGCCACTCCTCAAATCTTCCCAGAACATTTATCAACATAATAGCTGAGATCAGCATTATTCTAGAGGTCAAATATATTTCTCATTGACTTGCCTAAAATAAGGTTTGAAAATAAAACGATGTCTGAATAATCCACAAACACTTTAGAGCCTGTAATCCCAGCACTTTGGGAGGCTGAGGTGAGTGGATTGCCTGAACCCGCAGGTTCAAGACCTGCCTGGGCAACTTGGCGAGACCTCATCTCTACAATAAATCAAAAAATCAGCCGGGCGTGCTAGCGCGCGCCTATAGTTCCAGCTACTTGGAAGGCTGAGGTGGAAGGATCGCTGGAACCCAGCAGGTCAAGGCTACGGTGGCCGGGAGTGGCCATTGCACTCCAGTCTGGGTGACAGAGTGAGACTCCAACTCAAAAAAAAAAAAAAGAGTGGGATTCTACCAACCATGCTGTCCATCAAAAGAAGACTGGATTTAAAAACTGTGGTACATATACACAGTGGAATATTACGCAGCCATCAAAAAGAACAAAATCATGAATTTTGCAGCAAACTGGATGGAACTAGAGTTTATAATACTGAGTGACCTCTCACAGAAACAAAGATCTGAGCATCACATGTTCTCACTCATAAGTGGACCTTGAACAACTACCATAATACTATAAGAAAAGGATCGACAGTGGCGGGAAACTATGGCGGAGAGAGGGGACAGGGAAGGGAAGGGAGGTGGGATTAACGATAGTATCTATCTGTGAAAAGGGGGGCACACCTCCTCAACAAGGGTAACTGCACAAGGAATATTAGTATACCTAATCCTTAACTGTGCCCCACAACTTAAAGAAAGAATATCATCCTGATGGAATTAAAGAAAAAAGAGTGGGGTTCTGGAGTCAGGCAAACCCGGGCTTAGCTGCACTACTCTAGGGTCCCCCATCGCGCCAGTGCCCTTCAGCCTTCCGGCCTGTAGTAGAGACAACGCCAGCACTCATGTCCCACAGGGGTGCGGAACAAACACGTAAAACTAGGTAATACAGAGTTCTCCGTACACAGACGCCTAGCACACAGACGCTCAAACACAGCATCTGTTGTTAAAATTACAAAATACCTCATCCTGGTGCATCCTTCTCCTGACCTTCACCACCTTCACACCCAGAATGTTCTTGACTGCCACTCCAGACTTCAAAATCTTTTCCACTATGTAAAAACAGTTGCTAATAAGATAGTGTTCTGCTCAAATTCATAAAACTACAATATACTAAAGCAGGTTAATTCTACTGTATATAAATCATACCTCAACAAGCCTAGCCTTAAAAATGTACAAACACATTTTCCTACTTTTCAACAAGAAACATAAGAAGGATAAGCCAGAAAATGATTATCTGGCAGGGCAGAAAGGACAAAGCAGAAAGATAAGAACTGAGATTAAGAACTGAGATCAAGACTCTAAACACACCTGTAACTTTCAGGCCGTGGCAAGGTTTTAAAAATTAAAATTACAGGCCGGGCATAGTGGTTCACGCCTATAATCCCAGCACTTTGGAAGGCCAAGGTGAGAGGAGTGCCTGAGCCCACAGGTTCAAGACCAGACTAGACAACTTGGTGAGACCTCATCTCTACAATAAATCAAAAAATTAGCCAGGCATGGTAGCGCATGCCTATAGTTCCAGCTACTTGGAAGTCTGAAGCAGAAGGATCGCCTGAACCCAGTAGGTCAAGGCTGTGGTGGCCGTGAGCATGCCACTGCACTCCAACCTGGGTGACAGAGTGAAACTCCAACTCAAAAAAAAAAAATTAAAATTACATCTTTAAAAAAATCAAAAAGCAAGATAAAACTGCCAAAAGGTAATGTCTGTTCAATGAAGAAGGTAAATGAAGCTTTAATATAGTAAATACTCCAAGAAAGAACAGTAATACAAATGTAAAACAAAAAACTCACCAGCATTGTTCAAAAGGGTTCTACTCATGCTCTTGACCTCCTGCTTATGTAGATGACGTGTTCTCCTAAGACAATGCCCTCAAGCCTGTAATCCCAGCATTTTGGGAGGCTGAGGTGAGAGGACTGCCCGAGTGCAGGAGTTCAAGACCAGCCTGGGCAATTTGGTAAGACCTCCTCTCTACAAAACATCAAAAAAATTAGTTCCAGCTACTTGGAAGGCTGAGGTGGAAGGATAGCCTGAGCCTAGCAGGTCGAAGCTGTGATGGCCATGAGCCTGCCACTGAACTCCAGCCTGAGACTCTGCTTAAAAAAAAAAAAAAGACAATTCCGAGTCCACGCTCACAACACCCCCTACACCCTGATGGTGAGGAACCACTCCTCTCCCTCCTGTCGCTGCTGTCAGTCCTAACCAGCTGCAATTCTGGGTGGTGTTTTATACTGTCTAGCTATAGTGTCTTTCGATATTTTATACCCAATATTTTCTCCCCTAATAAGTAAATAAATGGAGTTAGAGAAACTGCCAAAACAATTCGTATCAGGTTTGTAGATTAGAAAACTTTTCAACACTGATGTAACATAATTGTGAGAATGTCCCAGCCCTTTTCCTGTTCTCCCAGTTCGAGCTGTTCCCTCCTCTAAACTCCTAGAGTGCTTGCCATCTGTAAAACCCACCTACCCTTTGGACACACAAACGCATCTCGCCCAAGCTGCTCTGTGCGACTAAAACACCTTGATAAGCAGAAGGAAGGTCTTTCTAGGTGCTTGCTGCTTAGGAGTGACAACAAAGTAGCAAACGTCAGCAGGCATCTTTGGTAAGGCAGGAGAGGAAGTGATTTCCAACAGAAAACGGTCACTCCATACTCCCTGGGAATTTCTGAAACCCAAGAAGCTGCCAGCGGCAACAGGACCAGCCAGGAGACGAGCACCCCGGGCTGGAGTCCTGCCTCCTCTTTGCGGACGGCCGGGCCACACAGCAAGGGTCCGCTCTGCCGCAGCACGGCCAGCGCCTCAGCTCAACCCTGCTACCCAGTTCCTGTGTGACTTCGGCCCAGGCTTCTTCCGCTACAACATGGAGACCCTGGCTCACAGGTGTCTCCCATCAAACAGGGCAGAGCCTAAGGACGTGGGAAACACTCCCACCGCACAGCCACTGTGACCGCTTACTGAAGATCGCTACCAACCCCACGTGGGCGCAGACCCACCAGCGACAAGCAGCGTGGTCTACGCAGGGCCGTTTCCACTCGGCTAAGGCTTCAAACAGGTGGGAGTTTGGGAAGCTTCTGTTCACTGATGTATTCCCAGTTGCCTAGAGCAGTATCTGGCACATGACACATTCAAGAAATATTTGTGACTGAATGGATGGATCTCTAAGATTCTTCTCCACTATAAAATCTCCATATTCTGAGAAAACAAAATGGAAGTACTTACTAGATGCCAGGGCTTCAGCTTCAGTGGAAGGAACCTTGTAGATTCTTCCACCCTTATAGACAAAGCTCCCTTCAGTCACTTTAAAATCCAGATAGCGAGTGACCTCTGTATAAAGCAGCATCTTAACCAGCTGACCTGGAAAAAAAACCAAAAACATAATTCCAACTATAACTTAAGTCATTTAGTCCATAACTTATGAACTATAAATGAGCAGAAATGAAAGTACACTAATACTAACAGCTTCTCAAATTTTTCCTAACAATGTTCAATAATTCTGACCAAAAAAAACAAACAAAACAAAACCTTCCAAAGCCATATTTTAAATGAGACAACCGGAATGCATACTTATTGCAGATTTTGAAGTTTTTTTTTAACGTTCCAACTTAAAGGTTAATAAGTCTATCAACTTGCTTTCGCAAAAGCTATGAAATATGTATCAGAAGTACGAGGATTACTTAGAACTACAGTATTATTGTAAAGGGATTTGGGGTGCTTCAGTTTCTATTATATTTTAAAGAGTAGCAACTCCTAGAATTTTTCAGGAATTTATGCTTTTCAATTTCCAAGTCAATTTACATTTAAGTGAACATTAACCCCTAATAAAGAAAAGATCAAGTTTATAATTAGAAATAGTATCTGCCTATAAAACAAAAAATTTTGGTATATCAAAAACAGCAAACTTGTTTGAGAAACCAAACAAATTATTTTAAAGCTTCCTTAGAAAGATAAACACACCAAAGTAAACATTTTTTTGACAAGAAATAAAATAGATTTATGCAGCCAGATATTAAAGATATTTCCACAAATATGGAAAATCATACACAGACCCTTATGCAATCGAAGTTCAAACCAAAATGGAAAAAATAAATGATGTTGAGGAAAAATTGACTAGCTATTTTTAAAAAATAAATTTCAATCTCAACCTTTCAACCAACAGAATAAACTAGATAAACCTAATAGGTAAATGTATATAATGAAAAAATGAAACCATAAAATCAAAATGAATATTAGTATTCATAGAACTTTGAGATGGAAAGTTTCTAAATATAATCCCCTCAAATCAAAACAATAAAAGGAAAAAATATTCACCAATATGACCTGAAAATTAAAATTTTCTGGACAGGAAAAAAATACAGTTGAGTCTTAAGGCAAATCACAAACTGAAAGAGATTTTCAACTTTTTTTCTCAAGGAGTGATGACCTTAATCTATATAGAGCTTTTTCACATCAATAAAGAAAAACACAAAAACCTCAACAGAAAAATGTGCAAATGCTAGACAATTCACTAACAAATATAAAATTCAACTGAGTGGCTCACACACATCTATAATCCCAGCACTTTAGGAGGCTGAGGTGGGAGGACTGCTTTAGCCCAGGAGTTTGAGACCAGCCCAGGCAATATAGTGAGATCTCTATAAATAAAAAATTTTTTAAATAGCTGGGCATCATGGCATGGGCTTTTAGGCTGAGGAGAAAGGATCACCTGAGCCCGAGGCTGCAGTGAGGCGTGATCATGCCACTGCACTCAAGTCTGGATGAGAGTGTGAGACCCCAACTCAAAAAAAGAGAGAAAACTTTGTTACAAAAGTTTCTAAGCTCGGTAGATATGTGCCACATCATAATGCGGTTTCTCCAGAACCAACCAGTAAGTCACACCCCCTTCCCTCCACTGCTAACTGACTTCAGCTATCTAAAGGACCTATTACTCACTACTCTTGCCATCCAGCAAAATCCAGTTCCTCATACCCAGATTAATACTGTCAAGAATTGATTCTGACTTTCAAACTGGAGTCAAAGTACTGCCTTGAAGCTGAGTTAGAATTCTTTACCATTCGCCATCAGGAACTTGGGAATCAAGTCAACATTCCAGTCTCTTCCCCTCCCCATCGATGCTGGTGGTGATCCTGGTATTTTAAACCTTTTGTATAACTAAAAGCAAAATGAAACATACACATGATGTAACAAAATTTGATTTTTCATTATAACATACGACTGGTTTGTGATTAAATGGTCAGTAATAAATACTAAACACCACTAAAGGAATAGGGTATGGAGGCATCTCATTTTTTTATCAGAAGAAAATTTTAGCAAGCTTTCAGTATAAATGTAAGTAAACTTTATTAATAAACTCACAAATGCAAAAATTAGCAAATAATACAGAAGTAGGGTTTTGTTTGCTTTTCAGTAGCAGAAAAGCAAAAATACAAAACTATTTGTCAACAACATACTAGTTCTGCAGATACATCCCTTATTTTTGTAGAAATCACTTAAATTTATTCTCCCCTGAATAAAAAGCTAACAGACTTAATTTTGCTTTCATAGTTATGCAAGGAGTTAAAAATAAATTTTAGAACCAGGCTTAGTGGCTCAGCCTGTAGTCCTGCGCCTTTGGGAGGCTGAGGTGAGTGGATTGCCTGAGCC
>NW_007217475.1:154865-167979 GCF_000164805.1 Carlito syrichta
GCCACTGCACTACAGTCTGGGCGACAGAGTGAGACTCCAACTCAAAAAAAAATAAATAAAATAAATAAATTTTAGATTCTTCAAATCAGAAAACACAATTAAAATCAGTTACAGTTAATTTATAATGTCTAAGCTTTACTGAGATATAATTGATAAATAAAAACTTCACATTTCCTGCACACATTTTGATGCATTTGGACAAAGGCCATGCCCATGATACCACCACAAGATCCTACTCATATCCATCACCTCCAAAAACTTCCTTGTGTTCTTTTGTGCTGTTTTATGGTAGGAATACTCAGTTCACTTATATTTTATTTTATTTTACTTGTTTAACTTGGAGTCTCACACTGTCGCCCAGCAAAATCCAGTTCCGGAATTACAGGCACACGCTACCACGCCCAGCTAATTTTTTGATTTATTGTAGAGATGAGGTCTTGCCAAGTTGCCCAAGCGGGTCTCAAACCCACGGGCTCAGGCAATCCACTCACCTCAGCCTCCCAAAGCGTGGGATTACAGGCTGAGCCACTGAGCCCAGCTAGTCAGTTCACTTATAGTCTGCATGAGTCGAGGAGAACCTCAGATAAAAGCAAGCTTGCAGATTAAGGTTAGAGAATATTCACACAAGTTCATGAATCCTTGCTAAGGTGGAAGAGAATAAGCAAAGTTGGTAGGTATTTGTCAAACTCAGCTAATGAACATACTCAGTATGGGAGGCCCAGCGCCAGCCTGTCATTCCAGAGTTTACTGACAATGCAGAAATCTAGGTCACCACCTGAAGCAAAGGTCGAACTCAGCATCCTAAGTGTTGGGGACCAGATGTCATGTGTCCCCTAATGTGATGCAATGTGATGTACTCAACAAAAACGTCTTATAAACTTGCCTGGACTTCTCAAAAAAAAAACAAAACAGTAGAGAGACAAAAGAATAAAAAGGAAAAGATACCAAATGCAACACTGATGCTTTAGTTAACCCTAGTTTAAAAGCAAAAGACGGCTGACCTGGTGTGGTGACTCAAGCCTGTAATCCCAGCACTTTGGGTGGCCAAGGTGAGAGGATTGCCTGAGCCGCAGGTTTGGGACCAACCCGCGCAACTTGCGAGACCTTGTCTCTACAATAAGTAAAAAAATTAGCCAGGCATGGTAGCAAGCACCTGTGGTTCAGCTACTTGGAAGGCTGCGGCAGAAGGATCGCTGGAGCCCAGCAAGTCGACACTTGGGTGGCCGTGAGCATGCCACCGCACTCCAGCCTGGGCGATGGAGTAAGACTCCAATTCAAAAAATAAGTAAATAAATAAAAATAAAAACAAAAGATGCCAGGCACAGTGGTTCATGTCTGTCATCCCAGCACTTTGGGAGGCAGAGGCGAGAGGATTGCCTGAGTCCAGGGGTTCGAGAACAGCCTGGGTAACCTGGCCAGACTTCATCTCTACAATAAATCAAAAAATTAGCTGAGCATGCTGATGCACACGTGTGGTTCCAGCTACTTGGAAGGCTGAGGACGAAGGATCACCTGAGTCCAGCAGGTCAAGGCTGCGGTGGCCATGAGCATGCCATTGCACTCCAGCCTGGCACAGAGTGAGGCTCTGACTCTAAAAAACAAAACAAAACAAAACAAAAAAACCCTACTAAACAGTTACATACGACATTCTCTTAGAATCACTGGAAAATTTTGATATGGTCTGGATATTATTAATTTTCTTACATATGTCATAATAGTATGACTATGCAGGAGAATGTTATTCTTGGCAGATGAATGTTGAAGTATTTGGTTGATGAGGTCTTACTACTTTCAATGGTTCAAAACCAGGAACTACAAAAAAAGAGACATGAAGCAAATGTAGTAAGCCATCAACCACTGAGCCCAGCTGGAAGGCATCTGATGTAAGGGCATTTGATTCTTTCAACTTTCCTGTATTCCTGAATAGAGAACAAACCTGTCTGATGAAGTGTTAAGTCGATGACACCTGTCTCCCACAAAATGCAATGCAGCACATATCCACACGTGTGAATGTTCAGTGAACCTCACACAGAGAAACAAATAAATAAATAGAGCAAGGCAGACTGTGGGAGTGTTTCGTGTGACCAGTTTCAGAAAGTAGAGAACAAGGTCAGGCGTGGTGGCTCCTTCCTGTACTCGCAGCACTTTGGAAGGCCGAGGGAGGCTTGCATCCAGAAGTTCAAGACCAGCCCGGGCAACACAACAAGACCTTGTCTCTATAAAAAAAGCCAAAAAATCAGCTGGGTGTGGTGACACACACCTGTAGTCCCAGCTACTTAGGAGGCCGACTTGGGAGGATCGCTCAAGCACAGTTTGAGGCTGCAGCAAGCTGTGAATCGCACCAGTGGCGCTCCTGCCTGGGTGGCCGAGCACGACTTCGACTCCAGAGACAAAAGGGAAGCAGGGCAGCAAAAACGGAAAACGGGAAACAGCAGAAGAGCCAAGCTTTGGAGTCACATACCCTGAATCCTCAGCCCGCCTCCGAGACTATTTTGTGATCTGTAAAATGGGATAAAGTACGTCTTGGCGACACTGAGAGAACAAACGAGACGGTGCGGAAAGCGCCGGCCTTGCGCCTGGTACAGCAGAGGACCCTCTGCCCGTCTTCCCAGTCCATATGCAACTCTGACAAGAAACAGCTGCTCCAGGTAGCAACAAAGTCCTGATTTAAATTTCCATAAGCCCCACACTAGATGCTCCTGAAAAGTCACGGTGCCCCAGGTGTTCTATTTAAGAAACTGGAAGCCGGGCTCGGTGGCTCAGCCTGTCATCCCACGCCTTGGGAGGCTGAGGTGAGTGGATTGCCTGAGCCCGCGGGCTCGAGACCCGCCTGGGCAGCGAGACCTCATCTCTACAATAAATCAAAAAATCAGCCTGGCGTGGTAGCGCGCATCTGTAATTCCGGCTACTCGGAAGGCGGAAGCGGAAGGATCGCCGGAGCCCAGCGGGTCGAGGCTGCGGTGGCCGGGAGCGGCCGCTGCCCTCCAGTCTGGGCGACGGAGTGAGGCTCCGACTCAAAAACAATAAAAATAAATAAAAATAAATAAAAAAAGAAACGGGAAACCAGCTCTGGGGAGGAAGGAGGAGTCACGGGGCACGCCCACAGGCCGGGGCACGCCAGGCCGGGCTGGCACTTACGTCTTCCAGCGGAGTTATGGACGCGCTTTCTGCTCCGTAATACGGGTTGCGATCCATGTGCAGCACTCTCTTGCCGTTCACGGACATGATGCCCGACAGGATGCATTCCTGCGGGCAAAGCAGAAGAACCTTCAAAAGCAGGAATGGGCTGCTGCATGCTTAAGCTGATCACTTGGTTAAAAGCTCACTACCACACATTCTCTTGGTAGCGAGCATACACCTGTGCAGCACATGGCCTACTCTATGGAGAAAGTCCTGAAGCGACGGGGTTCAAGGTGTGGTCCCCAGGTTAAAACAGTTTTCATAAAAACACTAAACCATGAGTCACCATTTCTTACAATGCTAACATTTGCACTAATGATGTAAATATCAGTGGTAGATAAAAGATGAATCGCCAACCCACACCAGCAGCCACATTTTTCATCACCAGGCACTCACGAGTGTCCTTGAAAAGGCATTAAAGACTGATTTTATTAAACGTACACCCTTCAGTATTCATCTTTTACTTGAGATGGAATCTCACTCCCCCGCCCAGGCTAGAGTGCAGGGGCACACTCACAGCCACCCCAGCGTTGAACTGCTAGGCTCCGGGGATCCCTTCCACCTCAGCCTTCCAAATGGCCGGAACTACAGGTGCACGCTACCACGCCCAGCTAATTGTTGATTTATTGTAGAGACGAGGCCTCGCCAAGTTGCCCGGGCTGATGCCGAACTCGCAGGCTCAGGCAATCCACTGGCCTCGGCCTCCCAAAGTGCTGGGATTACAGGCTGAGCCACCGAGCCCGGCCAATATTCATCTTTTTAATATTCTTTGTGACAAAATGGAAAGCACAAAGACAGCATTTTCAGCTCAGGGAAAACCTTTTGTGCCACTGATTTGAGACCTGAACCAGTCAGTTTTCATGGATCATCATTTTTATTTGAAAAGTTAAATTATCTGCCCAACAAAATATTCAGACTTAGGTAGTTGATGGGCATTTTCTCAAAGACAAACAAAGGAAAATAACTGGCATTATTTGTTGCCAATAACAGCCAAAATTTTGAATGAAAATTAGAGTTTTGGAAAACTTACATCTACCACTATGGGCATGTCAGGTCCCCAATACTTAAAGACCTTTTCAGACGTTCTCAGAGACAATATTAACAAATACGGTTTTCTGACATTGTAAAATGAAATGTGTCAACATACAGAAGACCTCCTTTGCTCAGGGTAAAACAGTATTTTCCAAATGACAAGTGAATGAAGTCACAAAATCACACAGGAGGAAAAAGAGAAATTCAAAGTGCAAACTATATCAGCGACTTTAACATATCAGAATATGAAACAGTCACTGATGTGGTTTCAGATTCCATACCGCAATTAATCTTTTTAAAAAATGACCACTTGTGCTTTTGTATCAATAAAAGCATATCCACAACAATCTAACAATCCAACACACGTCTGTGAGGCCCGATTCTCTTCAGACTTCAGCCAAGATAACATAACACAACAGACTGAGCACAGAAGGAGACATGACAATCTAGCTTTATTAGGTCAGACATTAAAGGATTTGTAGAACATGGAAAACAATGACACGCTTCTCATAATTTTTTAGAAAAGTTATACTTAATAAAATTGTTGTTTGTGTTACTATGCAATGAGTTTATTATCATCACTGAAGCGGATTAATAATTGTTTATTTCTGTTGACTTCTTACATGACCAATATCAACAGCTCTAACCCTTATAAATAAAAACTCTTCAAGGTCCTCAATTTCCAGATCGTAAACAGATCCTGAGACCAAAAGTTTGAGAACTACAGCCCTAAACAAAGCATCCAGGATAACCACCAATAAATTGACAATCTGAGAATTAAAAATGATCACTCCCAAGAAAAAGGTAAAGAAAGCACGGATAAAAAAGGTAAAGGAGGAAAAAGGTAAAGAAACCAAATTAAGATGGGGGGAATCAAGAATACAATTAATGAGAAAAAACACAGAGAAGGGGTAGTATATATTCACTCAAAACCATCGGACCAGGGTTTTGGTGATCGAAAAGCCAAAAAAAATTTTTAATTTTTTAAAAAGACAAAGGAAATTCCACATCTTTATGAATCCTTAAAGCTTTTCAAATGTATTCAAAGGACACCAGATCACAGAAGAACAATCTATTCTCCAGACATCTATAACTTTAAAAACTTTCATTTTAATTTTAAAATTCATACAAAGGTCAAATTTTCTTCCATGATGCGTCCATTCACTGAGCACATTTTTAATGTTTTCAATTACTTACCAGGAGGTTCAACTTCTAGAATAGGAGTGTGCATCATTTTTTATTTGGCTTAAGAAACAAAACACCGAGCACTCCAGAAGGTCCTCGCGCTACAG
The DNA here is from genome assembly GCF_000164805.1 of Carlito syrichta. Classification (NCBI taxonomy): domain Eukaryota; kingdom Metazoa; phylum Chordata; class Mammalia; order Primates; family Tarsiidae; genus Carlito; species Carlito syrichta. Next base: position 160,370 of record NW_007217475.1, read on the forward strand.
CCGCCAGCTGTAATGCCTGTGAGCAACGCTCACCTATTCCAAAGAAGTCCCCGAGCAGCAGGGAGACACTGGTTTAGTCCAGCTCCCAGGCACCTATGGCACCAAGGCGGTGGTCGTGAAGAATCTGTGCCTCGGGGCAGCCCAGCAAGCAGTTTCATAATGAAAGCGATCAAGCTGTGTAGATTACATTGACTAAGAGGGAGGACCGCACTGCCTCCAGCGCTGGGAATGTGCACCTTCAGAGGCCAGCCTCCGCCAGAGGCCGCTCCCGAGGGAGGGGGAAGCAGTCCATAACCAGACAATACCCAATACCCACCACACCCCATCCCAGTCACAACCACCACCTTCCCTAGACCGCTCAAGGATCCTAACAGCAAACATTTGTTCTGCCTGTTTCTGAGTTCTGTAAAAATGAAATCAAGCATTTACTTTTTGCATCTGACGTATTTTATTCAACATTAGAGTTGAATATATTGTTTGAATATTGAACATACATTGCTTCAAAGATTCATCCGCGCTTTGTGTGTGGTCTCATTTATTTACTCATTCATTCATTCATTGTCAGACCGCGCCCAGTATTTGGCTTTTCCAAAGAACGCTCTGTGGGCATCCCCACAGACGTCCTGTAAGGGGCACCTCTGGTGCATCTCAAGAAGAGTGAGTGAGAGCAACTTTGCCAGAGCCTTGCCCATAGTTCTCTGCGGCGGCTGTGCTGTAGCCTGCAGCGGCGGCGTGGACGTGCATGCCCTTGCTCCTTCCGTTTTCTCTACTCACTCTGGGTCTGCGGTTCTGTCACCAACATGCAGCTTTCTGTTCATGCCCAAGAGCTACCTACCCTCGAGGTGACCGGCCAGGAGACGACTGCCCAGACCAAGGCGCAAGTGGCCTTCCTGGCGGGCCTCACCCAGAAGACCGAGTTGTGCAGGCATGCCCCTGGAGGATGAGGCTACCCTGGGCCAGTGTGAGGGGGAAGCCTGGGCCCCTCAGCCAAGTTGCTGGCTGCATGCTTGGATGTAAAGTCCATGGTTCCCTGGCTCATGCTGAGAAGGTGGGAGGTCAGACTCCTAAGGTGGCAAACGAGAAGAAGAAAGAGGCCGGGCCAAGCAGAGGATGCAGTACAACTGCCAGGGCCCCTAAAGCCAACTCCTAAGTCCTTTGTAACTCTGACTTTCTCCAGTAGCAAAAAGCTACTTAACCCAGTTCAAAAAAAAAAAAGTCTGTGCCAATTCACACTTGTCAGCAGTGTACAAAAGTTCTTAGTGTTTCAAATCTTTGACTGATACTTACGTTATCTTCATAATTTTAGCCATTCTAGTTACGATGTATTAATCTGTACTTCCTGACAACTAAGAAGGTTGAACTTTTTTTTTTTTAAGTTTATCGATGATTAGGGTATCTTCTTTTAGTAAGTGCCTACTCAAATTTTTGTTCATTTTTATTTATTTATTTATTTTTTGAGTTGGAGTCTCATTTTTAAAACATGCTTTGTCTTTTTCCTACTGCTTTATAAAAGTTCCTTCTATATTCTGGATATATGTAAGTCCTTTATTAGTTATATGCACTGCAAATTTCTTCTTCCATTCTGTGGCTTGCCTTTTCACTTCCTTAATTATGTCCGATAAACAGAACTGAAGGTATTTTTTACAACTATGAAAATCAACCCTATTATTATCTCAAACAATTTACTTTAAAAAAAATCTAAAGCAGCGCTAATGCCTATAGGGCAATACGGTATATGAAAGTAGAATAACATTTACCATCTCAAAAATAGGTTATGACACAACAAACGGAGGAAGACCAAACAGGTTCCCAAGTGACAAAGAGACTCTAGGGTTCAAGCTCTGGAAGCAAAATCTCAGCAAGCAACTCTGAGCCTTACAACGCTGCTATATATAACTTTTCACACTCCATTGCAAATAAGCATGACCCCACTGGCCCATGGCCCTAAAATAAAGGGCCCAATAACTTAAAGATGCGGTCAATCCAAAGAGCTGATGGCAATAACTACCCTCAAAGGTATCACTAGAAGCAAATATGGCAGACGCTAACCACAGCTAAGAAAAAACCTGCAGGTCCACTGGCTCTTCTAAATCTACCTACTAAAGACTGCTTATACACTGCTCAAAGAATAAAATGTATAGTGGCATACATACGCTTTTAACTTTGCTTTAAAATATGGGATGAAGTCACCAATTCACTGGCTTAAACAACAAACTTACTCCCCCGTACTTTCGGAGTCCAAAATCAAGGAGTTTGGGGGCATGCTCCCTCCATGCCCTTGAGGGCAGGGCTCCTCCTTCCCTCTTCCAGCTTCTGGGAGCCCCAAGAGTTCCTTGCTTGCAATAGCATAACTTCAGTCGTCATCTCTGTCTTCACATGTCCCTTAATATTTTAATATTTTCCAAAAGTAGTGGCTCAAAATTAAAATCTACTACCTATCTGGTGAACACAGACTAACAAGCAAAGTACATTAAAGTGATAAAAAAAATAATGTTTCACTTTTTGCAACAGAAAACCTGGTCCAGGCCAGGTGCAGTGGCTCACACCTGTAATCCCAGATCTTTGGGAGGTGGAGGTGAGAGGATTGCCTCAGCCCATAGATTCGAGACCAGCATGAGCAGCATGGTGAGACCTCATCTCTACAATAAATCAAAAAAATTATAGGTGTAGTAGTGCACACCTATAGTTTCAGCTACTTGGAAGGCTGAAGCAGAAGGATCATCTGAGCCCAACAGGTCAGGTTGTGGAGGCCATGAATGTGCCACTGCACTCCAGCCTGGGCGACAGAGTGAGACTCTGACTCAAAACAAACAAAAAGAGCTCTATTATTTGAAAGAAAGAGGGAGGGGAGCCGGGCTTGGTGGCTCAGCCTGTAATACCGCTCCTTGGGAGGCTGAGGTGAGTGGATTGCCTGAGCCCGCAGGTTCGAGACCTGCCTTGGTTACTTGGCGAGACCTCATCGCTACAATAAATCAAAAAATCAGCCGGGCGTGGTAGTGCATGCCTGTAGTTCCAGCTACTCGGAAGGCTAAGGCGGAAGGATCGCTGGAGCCCAGCAGGTCGAGGCTGCGGTGGCTGGAAGAGGCCACTGCACTTAAGTCTGGGCGACAGAGTGAGACTCCGACTCAAAAAAAAAAAAATAAAAAATAAAAAGTGTGACCTCATCTCTACAAAAAAAAAAAAACACAGAAAAATAAGCCAGGTATGGAGGCGCACACCTGTAGTCCAGCTACTCAGCAGACTGAGGCAGGAGGATCACTTGCACTGGAGTTCAAGGCTGTGGTGAGTAGCAAGGCTGTGGTGAGTGCCACTGCACTCCAGCCTGGATGACAAAGTGAGACCTTGTCTCAAAAAAGGAAGAGGGCCAGGCGCGGTGGCTCACGTCTATAATCCCAGCACCTTGGGAGGCCGAGGCGAGAGGACTGCCTGAGTCCAGGGGTTCGAGACCCGTCTGGGCAACTTGGCGGCACCTCATCTCTACAATAAATCAAAAAATTAGCTGGGTGTGGTGGTGCGTGCCTGTAGTTCCAGCTACTTATAAGACTGAGGCGAAGGATCGCCTGAGCCCAGCAGGTTGATGCTGCGGTGCCCGGGAGCATGCCATTGCACTCCAGCCTGGGCCACAGGGTGAGATTCTAACTCAAAAAAAAAAAAAAAAGAAAGAAAGAAAAAAACCCTGATCACGTACATTAAGGATGCTGATAACTGTTACCAGGAAACTTACACATGAATGAATATTCAATAACATATTAGTTTAAATCTAACAGACAAGAGTATAGCACACTTAATTTAAACTCATCCACAAAGGACTGAGCAGAATTAGAATACAAACAACCAAACAACTAAGACTAAAACCACCTTCAGAACCCAGTTCTCCTACATAAGAAGAGGTAACCAGCTGGAATGGCTGAATTGCACCCAAGTTCCAGTGCGTACAGACACATGATGTGGGCCGGGGGACAGACCCACTCACGACACTGACATTCACTTCCTTTAGCACACAAGACACAAGAGCAGAAAGAAATCAAGCACAGAGCAGCTCGCTCACTGAACAGCTCTGAACACAGACCAGGCAAACACCCTTGCCTACTGAAGGACCTGGAATAGAGTTCATGTTCGAACTCCAGTGACACCGACCAGGATCCCGAAAAACTTAGTGCCCACGCCCCTTAGAGAAAAACAAAAGGAGAACAGAATTTATTAACATTTTGATATACCTTCCAAGTGACCCATTAAACTTCCTGCATTTTTTTTGAGTCGGAGTCTCGCTCTGCAGCCCAGGCTGGAGTGCAGTAGCACAATCATGGCCACCAGAGTCTCAACCTGCTGGGCTCAGGCCATCCTTCTGCCTCAGCCTTCCAAGTAGCTGGAACTACAGGCTGTGCCACCACGTCCAGTTAGGTTTTTAATTTACTGTAAAGACGAGGTCTCGCCAAGTTGCTCAGGCTGGCTTCGAACCCCTGGGCTCAGGTAGTCCTCTCATCTCCACCTCCTAAAGTGCTGGGATTACAGGAGTGAGCCACCACACCTGGCTTCCTACTGCATTTCTAAGTAGTTATGACAAAATACACAAACAAAAACCTAACAGAAAGATATACACACAAAAATGCCATTAGGGAAACAAGGTACCTAATAACACTTTAAAGAAAAATATCTTCTCAAAGCTCCTTATCAAGGAATATGAGAAAAATGTATTGACTAGAAACATTTTAAATCAGTTTATTTCAATAGTGTTCCTTAAAACAACATAAAAAGAGCTGTTCATTTTATGCAGAATAAACGTTTCCTTAAATGACTCTGCCTCATAATGCTGCTCATGTTAAGCCATCAAAAGACACCTTTTCTTGAAATTTGGTGAATGAGATCAATCTCCTGCTCGAAGAGTCCCCGCCCACTGCCTAGACTATAACATCAGAATTGCTTAGCCTAGAATATTCCACATCCTTGTTATCTGCGTCCTTCCAACTCTGCCTCTTCACACCTTCTGCCTCAAGCAAAATAAACAGCTCTCCATTCCTTACACGCATGTTCAACCCAACACTGACTTACACTGCTGTCTCTGCCTAAGCAAGTCATTCTCCCTCCAATATGTTTCAAAGCCAGCAAATGCCCCTTCGTGAAGGTGCACCTCTCTTGCGGGACTCAGTGCTTCTCACATCAACTCGGACTGAAACTGGGTAAGCCATTACTCCAGCAAGTCTTCAGCGGGCACTTGGGGAGGCTGAGGCGAGTGGATTTCCTGAGCCCGGGGGGTTGGAGACCAGCCAGGGCAACTTGGTGAGACCTCGTCTCTACAATAAATCAAAAAATTAGCTGGGCGTGGTAGCACGCGCCTATAGTTCCAGCTACCTGGAAGGTTGAGGCAGAAGGATCACCAGAGTCCACGGTCAAGGCTGGGGTGGCCGTGAGCATGCCACTACACTCCAGCCTGGGCGAGAGGGTGAGACTCCGACTCAAAAAAAAAGTCTTCAGTCAGGTACCACGAGAGGGAAGATGGGGTGCCTGCAGTATGTCATGCATGCGCACCAAGACAGTCACCTAGCAGGCATTCAAGCTCCACACGCTCAAGGATGTCTGGTCTGACTTGGATTTTCTATTTGGCCAATATGCTCGAGGTTGGTTTAAAACACAAACTGCCTGCAATGTTTGCACCTCCCAACACTAATAAGCATCTGTAAGTACTGGTCCTATGACCGCTCCTGCAGTGAACAGAAAGGCCTTTGTCTAAAGAACTCTAACACAGCCACAGCAAGAACGTTCAGGGAGCAAATCCAAGATTAAGCAAATCCAAGAGGCAATCTAAATTACAGTTCAAGACTTTTAAATCAAGTACAAAACCCCTCTCTGAAGTCACAAAATCTTAATAAAGAGAAAGGGAAGAAAGTGTCTGAGATGTAAAACAATTTTTTAAACATATAATGCTGGAAATAATCTGGCTAAAAATCACCAAAGTCTATGTCCCTATTCACAACTCCTTACTGTGTAGAACAAAAACAAAAACCAGAAGGGGTGGGAACCTCTGGGAAGCACAAACAGCTGTGAACTAGTTTACTCTTACTTCTCTAATCTACAATTTCTAACAAGATGAATGAATTTTTTTCCAAGCCCCAAGGCAAATTGTGGTGAGAGGCTGCCCACACAAGCTGAGAGCAGGAGCCCAACCTGAGGGCCAGGAGGGAGGGATGAAACCAGAGAAAACCAGAGAGGCCGTCTGAAGCCAGGAGCTCAGTCTGACACGCCCAGAGGGGGCCTGAGCCCACAGAGACTCCAGGCCTCCGCTCCCCACGCCACGGCATCACACGGATTTCACACGGGAATCCGTCTTCACAGCGGGAAGCCTGGCTCCCAGTACATTCAGTGCTCCTCAGTGGCTAAGTTGTGACAGCGTCCAAAAAGGGTTTATTCAAACCCTGTGCTTCTTTAAAGGAATAACTCAATTCCTCACAAAATGCAGTTATATAAAACACTCCATTTCTGCTAGACAAAGAGGGAAAATTTTACTCCACTTTATACCAAATCATTTTCATTATTAATGTTAAATATTTGTGAATACGTTTTTTGGTTTTGGTTGGTTTTTTTTTTGAGTCAGGGTCTCACTCTGTCGCCTGGGCTGGAGTGCAGTGGCATAATCCCGGCTCACTGCAACCTCAGCCTCCAGGACACAGGCACTCCTTCTGCCTCAGTCTCCTGAATAGCTAAGACTACAGGTGTGTGCCACCATGCCTAGCTCATTTATTTTCGTAGAGACGAGGTCTTCTGTGTTGCCCAGGCTGGTCCCAAACTCCTGGGCTGAAGCAATCCTCCCACTCGGTCTGCCCAAGTGTTGGGATTACAGACATGAGCCACTGCAGACGGAGCTTATTTTCCATTTAACAACTGACACAAAGATGACACCCAGCAACAAATACAGTACACTCCACACTTCCTTACACTTCTTTAAAAGTAACAAGTTGCTGGCCCTAAAAGCACTTGCCTTTTTTCATATTCTTACATCTCAAACACTAAATATTTATGAACTAAATTTTAAGAAAATTTATTACTCCAGACACTCAGTTAATTCTAACTTGAGGATTAACTTTGGTTTTCTCTTCATTTAACTTTCCGTCATCTGAGTCCTGGTATCACTAAAAATGAGGCTACAAGGGTTCTCACTGTCAAAATCATTCTGTCATCCCTGCTCCCATCAGTGATGGCAACAACACGACGGCCCTGGATCCGCCCACAACACCATCTCGGGAGCCTCACAGAGGTTGGAGTCACCACAGCTATTCGGTGACAGTAGAGAGGCTTGATTTCGAGTCAAGGGTGCATCCGCCACACGCCAGAGTCCCCACCCAAATGAAGCCTGAACGGCGCTGGGGCTGCGCGGTGCCACGGTGCTGTGTGGACACCGCGTGCCCTGTGACCTGGGCTGCGAGACCTGGACATGGCGGCGCCGCCCGCCAGTGTCCACGTCCACCCGCCCTCCACCGGCAGACCTGCAAGACGGCGCCACCCACCCACGCGAAGCCGAGGAGCCAGCAACGGCCCCGCGGCAGGGACCCCGTCGGGCTCTCCGGAGGAGCAAACCCGCCGTGGGCAGGGCCTGTTCGCCAGGCAGCGCCACGCGC
>NW_007217476.1:0-1770 GCF_000164805.1 Carlito syrichta
TGAGTTAAGCTGGTCCAATCTGAACAGGGTGCCTGCTAGAAGCTAGTCTCCAAACCACAAATAAAGGAAGAAAGACTCATGATAAATCAATTTCTCTCTCTCTCTCTCTCTCTCTCTCTCTCTCTCTCTCACACACACACACACACACACACACTTCTTTGCTTAGTTTTTTTTTAAAATTTCACTTCCCTGACCAAGCACAGTGGTTCACGCCTGTAATCCCAGCACTTTGGGAGGCTGAGGCGAGAGGATTGCTTAGCCCAAGAGTCTGAGACCAGCCTGGGCAGCATAGTGAGACCTCATACTCTTAAAACAAACAAAACGATAGCTGGCACACCTGTAGTCTCAGCTACTCGGGAGGCTGAGGATTGCCTCAGTCCAGGAGGTCGAGGCTGCGGTGAGCCGTGATCGTGCCACTTCACTCCAGCCTAGGCGACAGAGAAAGATTTCAGCTCGAAAAAATATATAAATAAATAAAATTTTACTTTCCAGCATCTGGTCTCCAGGTGTGCAGTTCTTTTGTGAACACAGACTGTGTGGGGGAGAATTTGCCATCTCTTTCTGAGCTGGGAGGTGCCCTTAGTTTTGCCGTCTGCATGCTGAGTGATCAACAAAGAAAGCCCCCACCCCCCTTCCTGGTGCGGATCCGAAGGCTGAAGCGCGTTCTACTGTGCTGGGGACAGAGGACAGGAGAGTCAGGAGGCTGGACGTCTACTCCTTCCTCGGTCCGCTTCTTCGTCTGTCCCTCTGCATCCTTCTTTCTCACCAGTTCCTCGGTTCTAGGTTCTCGGCTGGGCATCAGGGGTGTGGAGAAACATAAAGATACATATCGACCCTGAGGATTTTGGAGTCCAGGGAGCAGGCACCGGAACAGACGCTGTGCTCGCTAGTCCCGTGATGGGTTAGGACAAGCCATGGTCTGTCGAAATCCCCGACCCAGATGCCATGGCGTTAGGAGGTGGGACCTTTGGGGGATCATGAGTTCACAAGGGTGGAGCCCCCGTGAATGGGATGAGTGCCCTTCCTTATAAAAGGGGCCCAGCTAGGGGCGGTGGCTTAAACCTGTAATCCCAGCACTTTGGGAGGACTGAGCTCAGGGATTCGAGACCAGCCTGAGCAACATGGCAAGACCTTGCCTCTACAATAAATCAAAACATAAGCTGGGCTTGGTGGCACCTGCCTGTGCTTCCAACTACTTGGAAGGCTGAGGCAGAAGAGTCACCTGAGCCCGGCAGGTCGAGGCTGCGGTGGCCGTGAGCAGCGTGCCGCTGCACTCCAGTCTGGGCGACAGAGTAAGACGCCAACTCAAAAAAATAAATAAATAAAGATAAAAAGGGGCCCGAGAGAGAGCCTCATCACTCCACCATGTGAGGGCACAGAGAGAAGGCGCCATGCATGACCCAAAAAGCAGGCGTTCACCAGACACCAACTCTTCCGGCACCTTGATCCTGCACTTCCCAGCTTCCAGAGCTGTGAGAAATATATTTCTGCCACCAGTTTATGGTGTTTGTTGCAGCCACTTGATCAGTATAAGGCAAGGTGTGTGCCCCAAACTCTAACTCTAACTCCAGGGACCCTGGAGAAGATGGGAGAGAGGACTTTTGACCCTGTTTCTTAGGTTAATCAAGGCAACTGCATAACAGCAAAAACAAAACAGACAAAGCTCCTCATTTTTATATTTACGGTGCTCTGTAGCGGACAAGCTTTGTAAGGACTTTGAATACTGGCAGTGCTCCGTAAGGGTGAGGATACAGAGGTTTGTTGGCATAG
>NW_007217477.1:0-1341 GCF_000164805.1 Carlito syrichta
TAAACATGTGTTGAATTTTCTAGGGCAATCCACATCACACATAACTTTATTTTTTTCTATAAGAGTTTGTTAAACACACAACTATAACCTTTAAATTCTTTCCTATCAATAAACTCACAAACAAGGAAAAAAAAGTCCTTGACCCTATGTCCCTATTTTAGGTAATACAGTTAAACAAGTATTTATTTATCCTCCAATTCACACTTTGTGTCTTGCAGTCAGTTATTTATGTTTTCAAGATTCTGTGAGCTCCTGTTGGGGCATGGCACCAGCAGGTTTTGAAAGACTACATGGCTAGTGAATAGATAGATAAGGATGGGGAAACTGCAAGGAGGCCTAGGAGGAGACTGGGAGCCCTGAGGCCACAAGGAGCAACTGAGCCTTACCTGTGGCTGAGGAGCAGCATGGTATTCTCTCATCAGCTCTGGCGAGTAGAGCTGAGGAATGGGCTTGAAGGGGTTCAGAGCCACCAGGGTGCAGCCAGCATTGGTGTAGAATTTGTCTGCCATGTACCGGGCCTGCAGGCACCTCAGGACTGAGGCAGAGATGCCTTTAGCAAACTCTGGCTCAAATACAGATAAAACCACACACACAGACACACTTCTGCCTAACAGTCCTCCTTTTGCAATTAGATCCCAGCAGCTCCCTGATGAATAGATGGAAGATCTAATTAAAATGAGCTCCCAATCTGAAGCAGAGCCTTCCCTGGGGAACCTAGGTGCAGCTGCCATGCTCCCTTGGGCAGAGGTCTGGAGCAGCCCAGGTTAGCAGTCCTGCCTGCTTCAGTATGACCTGGGGAAGCTGTGCTCACAGCATCTCCACCCTTATAGATGGTACTCTTGAGGAATGGGAGGCCCATACCTGTCTCCAGCGTCACAGGATTCACCTTGGTGAGGTCATCCAGCTGGTGCAGTGGGGCTTCCCTACCCAGGAACTCCTGCAGGTCTTCTCTGAGGGTTTGCCTGCCTTGGGCATCAGAGCCCGGATTGTGGCCACTGACCTGGAAGAGAATAACATGAGGGCCATGAGAGCTGGACTCAGACCAGTTGGCAGACACATAAGGATGGGAGCCTGTATAGCAGAAAGGGGACAGATCTCTAGTGCCATACTAGAGGATGGGCAAGGAGGGTATGGTTCCACCACTTACTAGCCCTGTGAGCCTGAGTAAGTTATTAACCTGAGTCACAGCTTCTTTATTTGTAAACAAAGGGAAACGAACTCAACTCTCAGAACTATTAGGAAGAAAAGTAAGACAAGATATACAATGCATTTAGTCAGTGCCCTGGCAGAGTATAGTCTCAAAAAATGCTATCTGCTCTGCCAAGAACTCCAGCCCTGTCA
>NW_007217478.1:0-1223 GCF_000164805.1 Carlito syrichta
TGCTAAGCCATTAAAAAGTAGAAATCAAATATATTACTGCAAAACTACTAGAGAAGATAAAATGGAAGGAGATTTGTCTTTTAAAAAATACAGAAAATGTGGGTCGAGGAGGGAAAGAGGAAGAAAGAGAAGGAGGGTGGAGAAATGGCACTATAGTGAGAGGGCGTAGGCTTGTAGAGAGACAAGTATGATGTCATGTGATGAGTAAAATGATGGGTAAGTGTGGGTTTTGTGTGGGTTTTATGGGTGTGTAAAGGCTAGGAGTAAGGAGGGCTTGTCAGGGCAAATAACCAGACAGATACTTCAGGATGAATGGGAAGTCACCAGGTGAAAGGTGACAAAGGTGTTGCAGGCAGAATAAAAATGTGTGCAAAGACAGAGTCAAGAGAGAGTGCAGCATATTCAAGCAACTAAAAGAAGCCCATTTGACCCAGCTATATGAGATCATGTGTAGTGAGAGGTAAACCAGTAATCAAGAGTAGAACTAAGGTGGTACAGGAAATTTTAAGCCATATAAAGTGTTTTGAAATGATCACAGGAGCTATCGATAGTCATTGCGGAGTTAAATAAAGTACCATGAAAAGATGGGGCTCGTATTTCTTATTTTTTTAATTTATTTATCTTTTTTATTATAAAGATGTGGGGTACAATTCAGGGTGAGGTATACAAATGTTGATTATGCAGGTACCCTTGCTGATGAAGTGTGCCCCTCCCTCCCCTAGCAGTTTCCCTCAACTGCCGTTCCCTCTCTTCCTCCCTTGACAGTTTCCCACTACTGCCAGTCCCTTTCTTATAGTATTATGACAATTGTTCAAGGTAAAGTTCGGGATTTTAGAAAGATTACTTTGGCTGCCTTGTAGATAATAAACTAGAGGTTACTTAGGAACTGATGCAAGCATATAGGCAATAGAAAGTAGAGATATCAACTTGGATAGAGACTATGAGAGCAGAAAAAAATTGAATGGACTAATTAGGAGATTGAATACACATTTTGGAGATAGATTGGATTGGACCGAGGCATGAAGGAAAGAAAGTAGATAAAAATGATCCCAAGGTGTCTGACTTGAGTAACTGGTGAATTGAGGTATATTTACTAAAATAATCTCCTGCCCAGATCACTTTACAGGTAGGTACACCCATCTACCTAGGCCTTGCCCTCAGTCAAATAGGAGCCGGGAGCTGCCTACATAGGGTTTACACCTCCACCCCACTCCAGACACTCA
>NW_007217479.1:0-16259 GCF_000164805.1 Carlito syrichta
AGGTACATTTGAATCTTTGGATGTGTGGTTTGCTTAAAGTACACTTGTTAGTAAGTTTGCAGCTTGTTTTCTTTAGAAACATCAAAAGTTATAAAGGGTTTATTCCAGTGCATGTGGTAGTGTTTTGTGTGTGGTTCTTTGTTCCTGTTCTAAACTGTTATTAACCACTGAAGTGAACCTTCTCCCGGGTTTGGCCTTTTGGCATTCACAGTGTATTCAAAACCTAATTACAGATTAGTCTATATTTGAGACTTTTAGAACAAGTATCAGAAGACCCCAAAAGAAAGTGAGAGTAGCAGTATCATTTCATGTAGAGATAAAGAGACCCAAAACATGAATGGGTGTCGAGTCATCTGAAGAAAAGAAAAAAGAGAAGGAACTTCATTCTCTGACATGGTTTATGAGTTGGGGATTATGGGAATATTCATGACTTAATCAAGAAGCACAATGAATTGATGTTTGAAAAAGCTCATCTTTTAAGTAAACATTGGATAAATGGAAAGTAGTCTCGGTATTCACTACATGTAGAATGAGCTGTTTTTGTGTAACAGAAATAGCAGTTTGTTAATCCTTTCCTGATTTGGTTTAATTTTTCAGGTAAATCACAATTTTTTAAAGAATTTTCTATTTATGAATATTTAGTACAAATGTTTAATAGAAATGTTTGCTTTATAATAAGTCATGCAGATCTGTACACATATTTCTAGGAGAAAGCCATTTTTAGTGGTGAAATATTTACAGTGACATTTTAAAATTTGAAAGTACTAATACCGGGGCATTAATTTGGAAGGATCAGAAAGTAGAAAGTTTTAGTCGTTAACATTCAACCTTGGTTTTCTATGCAACCGGGTGGCATATTTAGTTTACAGAGAGTCTTGGAAACTTTTATCAAAATTTAAAAGGAAGGAATTTAAATATGAGAAATAATACTGCTTATTATTTGTAATGCAGCTTTCTTGCAAAGCATGAAATCAGAGTGTAGTTTCCAAAGCTGCAAGTGAATATATATGCATAATCAGCATATTTCAGCCTTGATATTAAGAGGTAATGCTTAAGTTAAGGCTTCTTCCCTGCTGGTATTGTGTTGTGAGACCTGAGTATTCTTGTTCTGTGTTGCTTATCTGGCTCCCATGTGATCCACCAGCTTTACTTGACCCTCATTGCCTATGTGTACCCTTTCTCCTGTCCCCAGGCTGGTGCTAGCCTGTGATCCTGTCTTCTGCCCTTTGGTCACTGGTATAATATTCATGAAGCCTGACAAGTTATTTTTTCTTCTTGATAATCCACAGTACTTGTTTTCTGTTCCATATTTTGGAGAACTTCATTCATTTACCGTTTATTGAACATATACATTGTTCTAGACACCAAAGATGCTGAACTTTTTTCCCCCCTCATTTTGTATTCTTGTATTGTTCTCTGAAGGTTTCTCCAAATGTGTTTAGACTTAGTCTCCTTAAGAGGGCATAGTATTCATCAGAATATGATAGTATATTATACAATTTTTGGTCATCCTTAGGCACAGGACTACTTAGGAGGTGTTGGTAACTGTTTCCCTTCCTGATTTTTACATCAAAGGTAATACTTAAAACGAGTCACCTTAAAATGATAGCATTTGCTTGGTTACCATATGAGTTAGCATATGGTAGCAGATCTGGCATATGCTTCTGAATCAGAGGAGCGTGAACAAGGTTGACTCTCCAGGCTCTAGTGTCCTCATCTTTAGCAGTGATACCTGCAGGGATCTGAGGACCAGATGAAATGCCAAATGTGAATCACATAGTAGACACTTAATAGACTTAGTGTGAGAAACTAAACAAAGAATGCACCTCAAAGGTTGGAAATAATCTGTGTCCCCTGGCACTTCATCAAGTGCATTGCATAAGTGAAAGAACAAAGAAGTGAGTGTTTTTTAGTTAGTGTTTGAGAGATACATTCATCCTAATTGCTCTTCTTTTTTTAACACTTACCTCCATTCTCTGTGCCCTTCAAACCTCCGCCTCATCACTCCTAGAAACTTATTTAAATGCCCTTTGTCATTGGTGAGGTTTCAAGGCATGGTAGTATAGTACTGTGCCCTGGTTTCTATTTGCAAAATATTTTGTAACTGGGTGTGGTGGCTCACGCCTATAATCCCAACACTTTGGGAAGTAGAGACAAGAGGATTGCCCGAGCCCAGGGGTTCAAGACCAGCTTGGGTAATATAGTGAGACCTTATCTCTACAATAAATAAAAAAATTAGCCAGTCATGATGGCATGGACCTGTAGTTCCAACTACTTGGAGAGCTGAGGCAGAAGAATTGCTTGAGCCCTGCAGGTTGAGTCTGCAGTGGCATGGTATGCTACTGTACTCCAGCCTGGGCAATAGAGTGAGTCTGTGTCTTTCTCTCTTTCTCTGTGTGTGTGTGTATAAAATAGGTTTTTCAGGAAAATTTGGCAATTTTTTACTTTCTGGTTTTTATTTTGAAGTAAATTAAATAACTATTTTACTTTCGTTTCAAAAAAATTTTTTTAATTTTGGAAGAATTAACTTTTCATTTAGACCTTACGTAGTTAATCACCTGCACTGGAGTGGTTCTTGGTATCTTTTAATCCAAATAGATCTTGCTCTGAACAGTCTTCTGTGAATGAAGCTATTGTACCTCTTGCCCACAGACAGTCCATCCAGCTGAGAATGGAGGTCATTGGTAGAGCAAAAGGGTGGATAGGTGTGGTGTACAGCTGACCTGTTGTACTCAAACCGTGTAGCAAGTGGAATTGGATTTTCTCTCATATAGTGCAACATTCCTAAGATGAAACAGGTCTTATGGAATGTTTAGAGGAGGTGCTGAGGTGCTAAACACCTGTTTAAGATTTCCATGTGTTGTGTTATGTAAGTTAGACGATTTCTCAAAAACCCCTTCCATCACCAAAGTTCTATGAAACAATTTATAAAACTTTTTCTCCTATCCTCCCCTCTGTTAAATTCCATGAAACTCTCTTATATTCACTGAAAAAAATAGTTAAGCTGTTTCTAAGTAACTCGAATTAATTTTCAAACTAAGACTGTGACCTTATTTTGGGGAAGCAAGTATGTTTAGTGGTTTGACTGCTGTTTAAAAAGTGGAAGTCAACTCGCCAAAAAATAGACTAAACTTTTAAAAGATAGGTTGGGATTATTTTTTCACGTTTCTCTAGTTAAATCTTAATATATGGACTTAATGCTGCCTTTGTGACAACTATTATCATATTTTCTCAATAAATAGTTTGATCAAAACAGTTGGACTTTTTCCCCATAGATTTATATTAGTCTCAATCTAATGCCAACAATTAAGTGTTTCAGTGAGCTATAGTGGCACTCACCTATAGTCCCAGCTATTTGGACGGTCGAGATGGGAGGATGGCTTGAGCCCAAGAGTTTGGGATCGATCTGGACAACATAGTGAGACCTTGTCTCTAAATAAAAAGAACTAGAAATTACTGGAAAAAGAATATGAAAACATTATGTTCTTTATATTTCAACCATGATAGGCTTTGTTGAGTTCCTACAATACTAATAAGAGTTAATAAAAGGACAGTTTTTCCTTTAATGGGGTACTCATCACTAGTGTTTCCTCACTAGTAAAAAGGTATATTTCTGTCTTCAGTTGCCAATTATTTACTTTTAAGTGTAAAAGATATAAATGGTGAGTGTTAAATGCACTTACATGATTTTCTTATTCATAAGAATGCTTAGAGTTATGCCTCTAGATCATTAGCTCTGAACCAGCCAACCCACTTGAATTCCCACTAATATGTTAAATTGTGTTAAAAGGACAAAATGTTTATCATGCTAACCGTACTCTATATTAAAATAGGGGATGCATGATCAAGTTGGCAATAAAGTAGTAGGATCATGGCTTCCTCTTCTAATAGGAGATTGGCATGTACTGTGAAAAGCTCACATTTGTGGCAGAGAGAAATTATGAATTTTTATTTGGAAGCCTAGAAACATGAAAACTTAAAATCAGATGATGTAAACCTACCTTTAGTGACTCTGGTGTTTTTTAGGCTTTTATTTCCTTAGTCACACATAGCAAAGTACTTTGCTTAATGTGTTTTTAGCCCTTTGCATTCAGAGACACCTTGCGAATCACCTACCAGCAACTTGGCCACACTTTTTTACAAGATAGTAAAAAAATGAATCACTTCATATTAAACAATCTAGGATTGGAACCAATTATTTTATTGTAATGATAGTTGACTTCTAATAGAATTATGGACATTGAGGGACTTATTTATGACAAAAAGATCAATATCTTATATTTTTCTAATGTGGTAGCATGAAACAGTCACTGACATGCAATGCAGATTCATTGATACATGTTGTGCAATGGTAATTTGTTTGACCTCTTCCACCTGATGTTTTTATATTTAAGTAAACAATGCAGTCTCATTTTCTTCCTCCCACATTAATAATGTAATTTATTGTCCAGTCTGTGCACCACTGTGGAAGTACATCACATTCTCTTTCTATGTAATGCCAGCTGATTTTTTTTTTTTACATGTATCTTAGCATATATTCCATCTCTTTATTTGATTTTTCATGAAATTTGAATAGAAAACTTCAAGGAAACATGCATTTTTTGAAAATTTGTACTTGTGTCAATTTTTCCTATATAATCACCATCAATCTCCTTATGTCCCCTGAGAGGGGACATCCAATTGGTTTGCTAAATTTACAATGTCCCCTCAGAGGAAACATCCAAGTTCAAAGGGTTAGAGTATTATTGCCCTTCTCATGTCTGTTGTAGATATTTTTCACATTTTCTTTGTAATTTCATGACATTTTGTTATATAAGTAAAAGTATCCATTTCAATGTGGCCATATTGATTGAACTTTTTCTTTGTAACTCTCCCTAATACTTTATTCTTAATGAGTCATCTTCCAGTCTAAAGCTAGTTAAATAACAAACTACATTTAATTTTAATTTTTAAAAATGGTTTCACTGTTTTATATTTTCTTCTGTTTCAAACATTGCTAACTGTGGGCCCTTGGTTGAACTTTAGAGAATTTGAGAATTCCTTAAAGTTCTATACCTAATTGTCCATGTACCTATACATGCAATTTTCTGTGTTAAGAGTCCACAACTTTTACTAGATTCTCAAAGGTGTCACAGGTCTCTCCTTCCCCTTCCAAAAATAGCCAAGAGATACTACTATAATCCACCTAGACTCTATTTGGATATAAGATAGTATGGTGAGATTCTGGGTTTTTTCGCCTTTCCCCAAGTAGATAAAGAAGTATACCAGACCATTTAGTGAATAATTGTCTCCTCTGATTTGTGATATTTTTGAAAAATAAATTTGTTTTTCTTTAACTACTTCACTATCGTTTTATCTCCACAGAAAAAGTCAGAGAAATTCAAGAAAAACTTGATGCTTTCATTGAAGCTCTTCATCAGGAGAAGTAAATTATTTTGAGTGAGTAAAGATTATGTGAACCCAGCCTTAAATTTTTATTCTAAACTTTTATTTTATTTTATTTTATTTTGAGTCAGGATTTCACTCTGTCACCAGGCTGGAGTACAGTGGCTCCATCACAACTCACCTCAGCCTCTACTTTCTGGGCTTAGGCAGTCCTTCTGCCTCAGCTACTCCTCAGCTACTACCAAGTAACTGGGATTATAGGTGTGGGCCACCACACTCTACTATTTTTTTTTTTTTTTTTTTTTTTGGGTAGAGATGAGGTCTTGCTATGTTGTCTAAGCTGATCTTGAACTCCTGGGCTCAAACAGTCCTCCCGCCTTGGCCTCCTGAAGTGCTGGGATTACAGGCATGAGCCACTATGCCCAGCCTTAAACTTCCTTAACAGTTTATCATTCTGCTCTGCTTAAAGCATGCTTGCTCCTTATGATGTAATAATTTCAGTGGCATGAATCTCTGAAAGCAGCTTCTAAATTTTACTTGTATAATGTTATTTGAACAACTTGATTGCCTTCTGGCTGAACTGAAAATATCCTCTAGAACTCATTTTGAACAAAACAAAGGTGAACAGAAAGCCAAGATATTTTATAATATGCAGGTGATTTTTTTTTTGTATGTAAATAATTGGACTGTAGTTGTCCTAATTTTATTCCTCCTTGTTACTTGCGTATTAAATATTAAACTTGCAAAGATTTTTATTTATTTGATTTGACTAAAAATTTTAATATTGTTCTTAATCTTATTCTCTTGTATTTAAAAACATTTAGGTAAGCCTTTTTCCTGTTTAATTTATATAGACTTAGAATTCAGTATTCTTCTAAATGTATTTATTTTCTTGTCTAATTCTATGCTCTGGCTTTATAAGCATGTTCCTGATAAAATACTCTGTATTTAAGGACTTCCCTTAGTAGCATAATCAATTAATTGTTGCTGAAGAATTATAATGAGTAAGTCATTTGTTTTCATTAAGGAAGTTGAGAAAAGAAAAATACCATAGTTAAGTAGTTATCACTTCAGATATTTCATCACTTTTATCTGTGAGCCTTATCTGTCTGCAGCAGGGTCAGGAGTAGAAATGTGAAAGTTTCCCTCCCAAGCTGCACTCAGTTCACTTCAGAAAAGGCCATTAAACTAAACAACCTCCTCTCTACTGTAGGGGAAAAGTATTTGAGAAAGCAAGCTAGAAAGAGAGGCTCTGCTCAGATGGCTCCTCACACAGAGCAGTACACCAGCAATGGAGCAAAGAAAGAGTTAGAAAACTTCAGAGTAAAACTACTTTTTTTTGTCTCATTTATTTCTTTCATAAGTTCAGACAGACTTATAGAGGTACCCACAGATACATAATCATCTTTAACATTAACCAAGAATAATTTTGGTGTTTTTACAAATGTCTGTGTTCATAAATGTTTTCTACATCTTCGATATATGAAAATTTTATTTTAAAATCATAATCTATCCCTAGTCATGATAGTTACTTTGAATAGTTACTCTTAGAGAGACACATTTTAAGTACCATCTTAATTTTGAGTTCTCTTCTTTAGCACCAGAATTTACATGATAGTTTTACTTATACATGGCAACCTTTGTGGGGGAAACATTCCATGATAGCTACAGAAATCCCATTACAGATATAAACTATATTTCTAGTTTTTTAATGAAAAGAGAAAGCCCAAAGCCAACCAGTGTTTTGCATAGTAGTTAACATTTCTGCCCTAAGCTGATCATTGTGACATTTAGAGTTGCCATTGCTGCAAAGGACATGCCATTTTCCTGCCAGGGAGTCTGTCCCAAGAGCAGACCAGTGCAGTGATAAGAGCCAGATTGTGGTGATATTTGTGCACAGAGAGGCCTTGAGAATAGGCAGACCATCTTGATTTTGTTTGTTTCCTATCTGTCTAGTGTCTCTAAGGTCCTTAGAAACAACCCTTGTGATTTATGACTCTGTGAACTGTTATAAAATATTTATGAAGCGAACAGATTATCTACTTTGTACCCTGCAGATTTGTTTAAAAGAAAAAATCTGGCAAAATACTAGTCTTGCTTCATCCTGCCCATTTTATTAAAAATACCGAGCATCGTAAGGAATAGTTTCTCAATTATAATTTTAATGTATATAATTCTAATTATAATTCTAATATTTACTGAAGATGCTTACACCCTACACAGCCATACACAGATTCTTCTATGCCAATTAATTTTAATATGTATTTTAATTTTTTCTATGAAAATGAATTCTAGTTTATTTTATTCATGTTTGATAAAATTATGCTAATGTTTGTGGTAGGTGATATTCTAAATAATTTTATTGAATTGTGGCTTTAAGCAAACCTAAACAGTTAAACTTCAGTATTTTTTGATCATACAATAACAAAGTTTGTTTGAAATTTTGCATTTGTTTCCCCAGATCTAAATTTATCAAATGGATTTGTTTTTACAGAATCCTACTCATAAGCACCTCTGCATACATCCGAAGAAAGAAAACTGTAAAATCTTTTGTCCTGCCTCTTTTTCTTCTGCTATTCCACCTCTCTAAACTTATAATAAAATAATGGGGTAAAAATTATTGATGTGTGTTACAGGCACTTTAACCATCAGCTGCCTTTTGAATGGAAGAACAGTGGTAATGGCAATAACACCCTATTTTGTTGTAGTGAAGTGACAGATTGGGATAATATATTGGTATGACCATTAGGTTCAGTCCTCAAATATAAGAAACTTACTCTTTACCTGTTGTCTCATTTGTGGTGGCACTAGTTTTAACTCATTAACTGATGGTACTCAATGTGAATTTCTTTTCCAGAAATATAATGCTAGGTGTTTTGAAATAAAACTATAGCAATTTTTTAAAAGTCAATTGTATATAAAATGACAGCAACCCACTAAGTCATCATCTGCATCTGTAATGTTCTATATCCAGGAACTATTTGATTGTGATGATTCAGTTTATGTTTACCACAAGACAGAAACATGGTTAACAGAAGAACCCCTAAAATAGGTTAATTTGGATTATAACAGTTCAGTGTACATTCAGAGAAAGAAATTTCAACCCTTCATTGACAGCTTAGCAATATGCCTTGGAAACCAAGTCAGTAGCAGCTTACCTATTTGATTCAGTTGCTATTTGTGCACTCACTGTATCTGTTTGAAATTGATTCATTTTAGATATTGTATACTTAAGTTTGGCTTTTTGTTAACAGTGTTTTTTTTTCCTGTTGACAGAGCCATTGGATTATGAAACAGGATGAGGAAGATGAAGGATAATCAGTTGACTAATTCCACTTAGAATATTGTCAAACATTTCAACTAGGCATCAGGAAAAGTGTTTCTTTCATAAGACTATTTTAAATAGAAATTATTTAGGCAATTAGGGCAGTGCTGACCATCCCTCTCTTAGCCGGATAAAGAAAAAATTAAAGTTTAATTCATTGCATTTTAATTACAGTAATACCCTGACAGTATTTTCATGCGTTATATATAAACCTTTTTATTGGTTAAAGGAAATTAAAACAAAGGGTTATGCCATTTTTTAACTTAAAACGTCTATCTCATTTGCTACCATTTAATTAAGCCTCTATTTTGTGAATAAAATGCCCATTGTATGACAGTTTTTATTTTACAGTTTACTTAATCTTATCATTTTCTTGGAATTGTTTTTTGGTAACAATTCCCTTGCTACTTTCTCCCCCCCCCCCCCCTTTTTTTTTAAACATCAGTACATTCTTCATTGTGATCCCTCAGGATCTGATATTTAATAGGCAAGGTTGAAAGATATACATAAAATTTCAGAAACTGGGAATTCAGTAAATGTCTGTTTTATATTGTTTGTTAAGGACAGTAGCTCCTCCAGTTTTAAGCATCTCTTATCAGTATACATTGTTATTTGGTAGATAAGTAGTCAAGGACCGTTTGTATTTCCCTTAGGTCTAATAGAGACAGTGGTGAACAGAAAGGGAGGAGAGCTCTATAATGCTAGGAGATGACCTCACTGGTTAAAAGCCTCCAACCAGTGCTGGCAGGTAGGGAAACCCCCTCACTGAAGCAGTCATCAGGCTTGTTAACGGAATATTTTTACGGTTGTAAAACATTGCCATTATAACTATACATCGATGTCTAAAGAAAAAAAAAAACAGGACCATATTTATTTCTGTGAACTATGGATATGAAAAAAATACCTTCAACTGGATTTCTCCCAGATTTCTCCCAGGGAAAAGGCTGTTATTAGTCAGTACTATTATCACATCCCTTTGTATAACTTTTAAAAATAGGGAGAGGGAAATCTTTATTTCTGTTAGAAGATCAGGATTGTAACTTATATTAACATTATTAAAAGTTCCATATAAAAATTCTGATATTCTTCCCATCCTCCTCAGTAATATGGCTTCTTTCATGGATTTTTTTTTAAAGCTGACCTCATGCTAAACCTGCCCTTTTTTTTTCTTGAAAGCTAGATATTTATTAAATGCAGATGTTATTGAAAGAAAAATAAAACTCAGTCTCAACAGTAAACCCTGTGTGTTGTATCTGTAGTTGAGAAAAGTTAGGAATCATTCAAATTTAAACAACAACAAAATCTATTTCAGATATTCGATATATAGATGTTAAATTCTAACTAAACAAGGAATCGTTTGTTTTTATGTCTGAATTTACAAAGAATGGAGGTGGACAAAGGTCTATGTGGAAGACTGGATAATTGTAAATAGATTACTCTTCAAAATTAATTTGGTCAGGATACCAGTTAACAATCACTATATGTAGGCAACGCACCATAGGAAGTAAGTGATTCTTGGTTCTTCCTGCTTCACAGTTGAACTGACTGTGCTGTAGTTACAGCAGAGCGGTCAGCCCTCCTAGTAGTTTAATTATATTGTCTCTTCTGGGTATTATCCCTATTTTTCACGGGTTTTTTTTCCACAACAGACTCCTTCCTACAAATTTTTTCACCTCCAAATGCAAATGAATAGTGTAAAAACAGTGTAGGTAACATTGCCAAATAATGTCTCCTAAACTCACAATCTAGGAATTTTACACATGATAAGAGAGTACAGGCTTGGAAGATAAATTCTTTAGTTAGTGATTTTATATTTATTTATTTTAGGTATATTTACCTGAAGAAAAATACGGTACTTTTGCTTTCTGATAAATGGGATCAAAGTAATGGTTTTTATCGCAATTCTCTAAGCTGGTATACATTGTAGGGTCAGGTACTTTAGCAGTCTGGAAATGTGCTTAAAAATATGCTTACCTTTTGAATTATCATGGCTCTTTGTTGTTTAAATATTTAAAACTTGTTTTCACTTGTGCACCATGAACGAACTTTGTATTTTTTTTTTTTAAACTTTCACTTTACATGTAGATATTATTGCAACTTATATTTTGCCTGTGCTTAATCTAAGGTCATTTGTGTAGATGAGTAATTAAAAAATATTTAAATCACATTATAATTCTATTATTGGATAGCATCTTTTACATTTTCTCTGTTTTAATGAGGGAAAAATATAGAAACGTGTGCCTAGGAGTCATTATGTGACCCCATAGTATAACCAGATTCATGGTCTATTAAGCTCTTAATGTGGCTCTTCTCTGAATGACCAAGTTTCACGTTTTGCATTTCATTGTTATACTCCATAGTTAGCCAGTGCTTTTTTTCATATCTTAATAGTTGTCAAAACATTTTGATATTTTCTTTGGTAAAATCTATAAAAATGTTTTCTAATTGCACTTTGCTGCCAAGACCATCACTTTAATTAATAATGCTAACATGTTCAGTCATATATGAGGCTTACTAAAAAGTTATAACTAAGTCTTGGAACTGGAAGGAATTTAGTCACTTAATTTCATCTACCACCTGATTATAAACTCTCATTACTCATTTTTTTATTCCTTCCAGTACTTCGCTCATGATACTTGCTAAATATTTGTTGACTGTTGGATGTGTAAATTAGGGTAGAGTGTAGGTGTGCCTCGTCCAGGACCCTTACACTTGGCTAGAGTCAAAACTGGGAATAGATTCAAAGTCACAATTGCTTCAATAAGTAGTACACAGGAGTCGGAAGATGGTATATTTCTGTTCAATAAATGTCAAGAGACTTTTTTTTAAATTCCTTTAAAAGATGTATAGGCAAGTATATGTTTCAGTCCTATTAGCATTTTTTCTCCTTATCCATACTAGCAAATCAATCCTAGTGTGCGGCCCAAAAAGTGCGTATATTTTAAACTAGGTTAAACTTTAAATACAAAGTACTTGTATTTTTTTCCTTTGTGTAATTCAAGTGCATGTCTCAAAAAAGTTTGTATCTGCATGTATCTTCATGTATCAAAAAAGTTGGAAGAATTTACTAAAGAGTTAATAGAGTAATTTGTTTTCTTTTAGCATGTCCAATTGAGGAATTAATATCTTTATCAAATTGAAGTAGCTTCCATGTGTTTATAGATAATACAAATGTATTATTTAATTATATTACAAAGTGTGTTGTAAAATAATCACATAGCAAATTTGTGATAAGTGAAATGATCATATGCTCTGCACATATTAGACTAAGTTGATAAGTGTAGAAAACTTCAGGATTATGACAAGTACTACAAAAATTGTCAAAGGTTAAAAAGTAGGACAGTATCAGGAAAGTTTAAATGTGGGTGATCTTTCATCTGAAGAAGACGGTTTATAAAACTAAGGGTAAGGAAAAACCTGCACCATAAGGCATTCGTGCAAATCTGTATCCTAAAATGACAGAGTTGAGTGACTAGTTTGAAAGTTGGGACTATGTATGTGATCCTTCTCCGAAAGACCTCTTGTAAATTATATTCACATTCTATAGCACCAGTGTAAAGGTCCATCTGGAGTCACAAGGAGTAGGTAGCTACTACTTTAAGTGATTTTTAAGGGAAAGTTGTTTCTTTATTCTTGTGGTAAAGAATTCTTCTTGCTACTGTCCTTTGTTTAAATTCATTAACCCAGATGTAAACTGCTTTCTCTCCAAGTATTTGAGGAGAATCAAAAAAGTCTTTTTGGAAAAAGTGGGGCCAGAGGCACCACTGAACATCCAATCACCATGCAGTGATACTGCCAGCAGCCTTCCACAGAGTTGTGTCTTAGGCCATGTTAGGAAAACAAGTTACACTCCTTAGTGTTCAGAGCAGAACATCCATTCTACTGTTTACTCTTGAAGTTATTAAACCACAGAGCAAAACATGGAAATTAGAATTGTATCAGAATTGTCAGAAAATACAGTCATGATTTACATGATCTAACACTTGCCAAAAGCTCTTGAGACTATCACTGTTTGTGAGAGAATAGGCAGGGAGTAGGTTAACTCCATCTTTTTGCTTTGCCAACTTTTATCTGAGATTAGGCCAGATCATCAGAAAGTAATACTGCCTGTTCTGTTAATTATCTACCTCTTTAATATTTTGCACGGGGAGACACCCCTTATCAACAGGGTGCCTGAACGATGCATATTTGTATACATAACCCTTAACTGTACCCCACAATTTTAAAATAAAAAATACATTTTAAAAAAACAAATATTTTGCCCTTGACTTTCACAGACAGTGCCATGTGCTACATCTATTTGATGGAAACACACATATTTGATGAAAACCACAGGCATCTTACAGATGAGAAAATAGGCTTAGAAAAGTTTTAAGTATTTTGTGCAAGGTCATTCAAATGAGTAGCAAATTCAAAATTTGAAAACAAGTGTGATGACAAACCTATGTATTTTCCAAAATATGCTTTCTTCCAAAAATACATTAAGGAAAATGAACACATCTATGATGTTAGGAGCACATTGGGACACATACCTAGAAAGTGCAAAATGAGCTAACTCATTTTCTAACAGAAATGGCCTGGGTTAGACAGTTTTCCCTAATACATGGGGCTGTTATATTGAAGAATGGAATTATCTTCAGAGACAGAAGATTGCCTATGAGGTTCTAGTAGATAAGATGGCACTGAGATTCAGGAGGTTCTAATGATCATGTTAACCCCAGGCCTTAAATATTAGGAGTAAATGTGAGTGCTTTACCATTTCTCCTTAACATGTTGATTATGTTAATTTTTCCATCTTACTCCTATGCAGATTCTCTATATCTTTGTGAGTTAGTCCAACTATTAAGATAAATAATTACTTTCACTCCAGTTTTAAAAATCTTGGTTGAATATTTTATTTTCCCAAATTACTTACTTTGGACTGCCTTTTGTTTCTAATTAACACTTTTGAGAGGGAAGCTATTAGCAGAAACCTTTACAATTTTAGCCAAATTTATTTTCAGTAATCTTATATACTGAAAATATAATTAATATACATTAATTTTTTAGTTTTCTTGCTTTGAGATATGTTTGGTTTCCCAAGACTATTAGGATGGAAATACACATTTTCCTGCCAATTCTTGTGTGTGCATCTTTTCACATATCAGAACATCCCCAATATGAATGTTTAATTGAACATCCCGGCCATTTGCTGCCTCTGCCATTTCAGAGTCTCTCAGCACAAGCACAAAGCCACTCCTACTTTCATACATTCAGATTTCTCTGAACATCTGAGACATTTACATTCTTGCTAATTGTACTGATTGCTGTGGTCATAGCTGAATCACGATTGTGAGAATGTGATTTTGTTCATGTCAAAAGCCCTGTTTTGTTACCCTCTTGGTGGAGTGAGGCGTTTGGACCTGGATGCTCTCCCCATTGGGCGCCCCCCGTTGGTGCGTTTCGCCAGCTGTGTACTCCATGATTGGCTGGGCTTTTGATGTGCAGATACTACAAGTTGGTCACAAACTTGTGTACAATGGGCCTGTTCTGGTTCATGTGAAAATCAACATCCTTTTTTGTGTTACCGGGTGACAGGATGCTACAATACTATTAGCATTTGCAAAGAGTGTGCTCTGTCCAAGGGTGTAACCACAGATCGTGTGCTGCTCAGTTTGTGTTTCTCTATTATGTGAGAGACACAAAGAAGCTGAAGGCTGGCAAAGGCCTGTCAAATCTTGTAATGTAGCGCTCGACCCCCAAACTCCACTTGGCCTCCAAGCATCTCTTGTTCCCTGTCCCACCCCTTTCTCTGAATGGGCTCTGAGGTAGGTAAATGAATTCAGGGGCCTGGTAGGCGGGGGATTCCTTTCTGACCTCATTCCTGTACCATTTGTTTGCAGGCTTGTAGGGGGAGAGGAGGACATTTTGGAATCCTTTGTGTCAAATCATTTTCTTGCAGGTTGGGGAGTTAATGGTAACTTTGTCTGAAGCCAGCCAAGCAGAAAGCCTCCACGGATGAGGCGTGGCATGCTCAACCTCCTCAAAACTACAAGATGAGAATATGGAAATGGGGAACTTTCTAGAGTAGATGGATATGCCACATGTGTGCATGTTCAATATCTAATGGGAAGCTTAAACCTTCGTGTTTGTTTAAGCATAGAGTAGTTTTTTGTTTTAAATGTGTTTTCCTCTTTCTGAATCATGGCTTTTACATTGATGCCTGTAGTTTAGGTAATCTTTTGGGTAACCGGTACTTATGTATTCTGAAATATTTTGAAAGCCTACTCCCTGGCCAACTATATAGAGCATGGTGTGATTTCTAGAAATTAGGAATTTTTTTTACCTTCATTTACTTTGTTTACCTAAAGTATGAACTATAGTTTTAGAATTGGTGATAGCTCTTATTTTGCAAAAAGAAGAAAAAAGAGACCCAAAGAGAAAAAGCAAATTGTCCACTAGTGTTAGAGCTAGAAACTCTGTCTCACGATTCCTAGGCAAGTACCATTTCTGTTCCATGTAGAATTAGATCCAGAGCTATAGATTCAATAACTTCAAAGCCAGGCATTCTCTGAAAAAAGTTGGGGATCTGGATATTCATGTGAAACCTCCCTATTTTTAAATGGCAGCTGCCAATTTTGAAAATCTTAAATACTTGTGTGAGTCAAACAGAAACATCTCCAGCTAGCTTGCTGCCCACCCATGAGTGTCTATTTGAAACCCCATTTAAACTACAGCTTTCTGCTAATTTCTGGCTTTATTGGATTTGGATGATAATGTTACTAGGCCTTATGAAAAGAACATGATGTCTGGTCGTTCTTATACATGCACAGTTTTTTTGGTTGCTTCAGTTTTATTTATTATAAGGCGGGACTGGAGCGAAATCTAATTTATAAATGCCTTCTATGTTCCAGACACTTTAAATGCTTTACCTTACTTATTCTTACAACTTCCAAAGGTAGACGTTATCATCATTTTACCAACAGTTTGACTCTGGCTCAGAGAGATTGCCTGAAGTTCCACTGCTGGATAGTTGACAAAATCTTTGTGGGATCCATGTAGGTTTGACTGCAGAGCCTAGAAAAAGAGCAGGTACAGAAAGATCTAGAAGGAAGTGTACTAACAGGCTTCTCCCCTTACCTGTTCAGCTAATCCTGAGGTGGCTGTTCCTTTTCATGTTATAAGCCAGCTGGTCAAAAAGTGTATCCATAAAGAGATACCTGTATGCACTACTTCCAGCACAGTGGATAAAGTGAATGCTTGGTGAAAACCTGGCTGAGTAAGATGTGCATATTAGCCGGGCTCGGTGGCTCAGCCTGTAATCCCAGGGCTTTGGGGGGCTGAGGTGAGTGGATTCCCTGAGCCTGTGGGTTCGAGACCTACCCAGACAACTTGGCAAGACCTCATCTCTACAGTAAATCAGAAATTAGCCTGGCATTGTAGCGCACACCTGTAGTTCTAGCTACTTGGAAGGCTGAGGCGGAAGGATCGCCGGAGTCCAGCAGGTCGAGGCTGCAGTGGCCAGGAGGGGCCACTGCACTCTAGTCTGGGAGACAGAGTGAGACTCCAA
>NW_007217479.1:16279-60401 GCF_000164805.1 Carlito syrichta
AAAAAAAAAAAAAAAAAAAAATAGATGTGCATATTTATATGAAAGTATTTTGTCCTATACATCAAACTTTTTCAAGTTTTAAAAGACACTGATGAACTTCACGGAAAATATCACTTGTCATGGCACTTTTATATGTTTTAATGAATTCTGAATGTTGAGAGTACATTTTATTCTTAAGGTTTACTGAAGAAGAGATAGCCCAGAATCTTCATAATTATTTTTTATTTGACACACAGCTTAAATATTAATCGTGAATGGTGCTTTATCATAAAGGAAGTCAGCGGTCTACAATGTGTGTGTGTGTGTGTGTGTGTGTGTCTCCAGAATTTGTGACAAAAAATTCATTCCTGCTTCCAGAAAAAGCAATCCTACCTAGAGAAATTATACTAGGAAAGAAGGCCACTGCTAGGAAAGGCAGTGACACGTGCACACGGAGTTCAGACTTATGTATGTGTGTCTCAGGAAGGGCAAGAACACAGGACCATCAAGCAGAAGAGGTGTGTCTCCTAATCCTGCTCCGCCTCCCACATGACAGTGCCCTTATTAGAACCACGCTCTGGACCTGACGTGAAAGGACAGTGAGCCAGACAGTCCCAAAGGTCTCTTCCAACCTGGATAGCCTGTAAGTTTCTGCCACTGGTTTACCTTGGTATCTCAAGATGATCTCCCTAAGCCATCTTCACTACTGATAGGGAAACACCTCCAGATCTGAGTCAAGCAAGGCATTTTCCAGATTACACAAGGCTTTAGTGAAAAGTATTCTAATATTCGCCTCCAAAACAGGAGTAAAGTGTTTCCCTCTTGAATCCTTCTAAATAATGATAGCTAATATTTAGCACTTACTATGCCAGATACTGTTGTAAGCATGTAATCTGCATGAATGCTGTAACTTCCACAACCTTGTGAAATATTTATAGATACGTTACCCATTTTACAGCTTTCTAATTTTTTTTTTAATTGAGCCTCTGCATTGTTTAAGGTGTCAACCTTGCTTAGCTTCTAAGTGGTAAAACTGGGATTTTCACCCTGGAGATCTGGTTCCAAGTCTGTGCACGTAGCTGCCTATGCTATAATATAAATAAATTTCCATGACTATAAATGGAGGCAAGAGGATGAAGCCACTATCAGCAAAGGGTGTTAAGGAAGTTTGAGAGGTGAGTTCTGGAGGCGGGCATTGGTAGCTGTAGATAGGAGAGTCCTGCTTCCTTGAAATATTTAGCTTGCCACAATGGCTCACCGCATGCCTCGCCGCATTCCTCGCCAAAGCCCAGTCCTGAGAACCAGGTGGTCAGTCCTGATATACCCTTTCCTACTGAGGAGACAGCTCACACCCAGCAGCTCCTGTCAAGGGGAAAAGCAAGAAGTTATTGGTCGGCTGCCCAAGGGGATGGATCCCTTAGCCCTGACAGAGGATACAGAGTGAGATGTGTGATTCCTTCTGTTCATGGCCAACTAGCAAACAAATTGGCTTCTTATTTACTAATAGTTCAGGTACCAGGTCATGCTTTATTTTTATTTATTTATTTTGCATTTAGAATATCAGTGTGGTTGTTGCATTAGCTAGATATATACCATCATTTCAACATACTGTGTTATGGACACTCTGGACATAGTTACCTAGAAATAAGGCAAATGAATTTTTTAAATGCCCTGGAATCAGAGCATCTAGAAATAAATCATTATCTTCTATAAACCCTATACAGGTGCTCCTCAACTTATGATGAGGTTGCATTCCATTAAACCGATCATAAGTTGAAACTACCCCACATTGAACATGGATTTAATACACCTAACCTACTGAACATCACCTACCTTAAACATGCTCAGAACACTTCCATTATCCTGCAGTTGGGAAGAGTCGTTTAACACTGTGTTTTGTAATAAAGTGTTGAATATCTAGTAATTTACTGAATACTGTGTTGAAAGTGGAAAACAGAATGGTGGCATGGGCACTCAAAAGTACGGTGTCTACTGAATGTGAATGTCTCCCACCTTTGTAAAGTCAAAAAATCTTCAGTGAACCATTGTAAGTCGGGCCCGTCTGTATATCTGTAAACTGTTTACTCTTCTCTCATTCACAGCCACGCTCCTTGAAAGAGAAGTCATCCCCCATTTTTTTTTCTTTGGCTCCCTCCAAACTGGTGTGTTCTTTTACCAGCAAGGCTCCCACCACCACATCCTTACCTCATACCACCTTGCCGCTTTGGCCACCAAGGCCACAAGTGATCTCTTGGCTGATTCCTCCACATGCTTGGTCCCTTAAGATGATTTAATATTTTGTGACATACATTTTCTCTCTCTCTCTCTCTCTCTCTCTCTCACCTTTTATTTGGGTACTGTGCCAGTGCTTTCTCCTGTTTTCCTTCTAATGACAAAATGTGCTGATTTTGAGTTCTGCGTGCAGGCCTTCCTTGGTGCTCACGTTCCCCCAGCATGCTGCTCTTCTCAACCACCCATTCTCCCTAGCTGACCAGCTCTCTGCCATGTCTCCTGGTGACTCAGCTCTCTAGCTCCATCCTAGTCCTCTCTCATGCTCCAAACCTGTATCTCCAGCAATACTTGCATGTCCCACAGACACTGTATACTTCACCTGTCCAACCAAAATGCAACCAATTCCTTCTCCATGAAACTTGCCTCTTCTCCAGCTTTCACAGTTTGGGTGGCAGGCACTGTGATATACCTGGTCACACAAGACAGAAACCTAGTACTCTCCCCAGTATAGTCAACAAACCCAGTCACCAGTTTCTGTGGTGTTTATAGTCACCCACTCTTCCCCATCCTGTACGGCAGATCAGATGGCCCACACCTCACCTCCATTGTCACCACCAGCCTTCTCTCTCCTGTGCATCCTCTGCACACTTGCCAGAATAAAGTACCTAAAATGTAAACATGATCATTTGATTAAGAGCTGATTCCAGGTAGCTTTATTTCCCCATTGATTTAAAAAGGGGGGGGGGTTGATTGGCTGTTCACTAAAGTTCCTTCTAATGCTGGCATGTGTGAAAGCTTGAATTCTATTTTTATACAAAACTGCCTTTTATAAATAAAACTATCCTTAATTGGCATATAGCTTTCATAGCTACTAGCGCTAATATTTAAAATATGTCAGCAAGGTGGATAAGATAGTCATTGTGATGAATAGAATTTATTACTGTTTTAAGTATTTGACCTTAATCAAATAGTTTGGTTCTGGCACTAAATTTCTAAAATATTTATTGCTGCAACACAGGGGGGTACCTTTCTAATTCTTATAGCTTCCAGAGCTGTACTCAAAATACAAAACAGAAGAAAATCCTTGCCTTATGTGACATCTGGAGAGTTTCTCCATGAGTAAGCTGCTGGCTTAGATGCCAACGCTCCTCTACACCAACAATTGATAGAGGGTAGTCTTTGAGTCTCCAGTGTCCTCAAGATCCTATCGGTGGTCCAGAAGGTCAACATGATTTTGATAGTAATACTGATATTTTATTCACCCTTTTCAGTGTGTTGACATTCGCTGCTTGTACAAACACAATGGGTGGATAAAACGAACCTTAGCATGAATCAAGGGCAATGACACCAACCTATACCAGCAGACAGTATGTCATCTTCACTGCCATGTGTTCACAATCTTAAAAAAAAATCTCTGACAGATTGGAAGGTTCACACAACTTGCACAGAAAAGATAATTGTGATCTTGAGAAAAAGTACCTGTATAATTGATTTGTGACCTAAACTGCAGCATTTTTCAAGGAACATCATTTTGCTTCAAAGAATAACGGATACACTATGGCAATTAAGATTTGGTCATCTAGTAGACATTTTCTCAAAAATAAGTAGAGTGAGCCTGCCACGTCAAGGAAAAACCACTCTTTTGTAATGGTTGCCAATGATAAAACTTAACACGTTTAAGCAAAAATGAGGGCCAGGCGCAGTGGCTCATGGCTATAATCCCAGCACTTTGAGAGGCCAAAGTGGGAGGATCATTTGAGCCCAGGAGTTCAAGACTGGCCTGGCAACATATTGAGACCTTCACCTCTTAAAAAAAGAGGGGGGTGAGTAAGGAAGGAAGAAAAGAAATAGTAAGAAAAAAACTTGTGTCTGCCATCATGAACTTGACAGCTTCTCAGTATATGTATTTCTCATGTGATGGATAGTGATATTTGTGAATGTGATTTTTGATGGAAAATGCAACACATCAACAGTCAGAAGATCTGCATAACCAAGGGAACCGATATGGAAGAGAAACAAGGGAATGACTAATGCAAGGTAGTACCAAATTGGCATGGGTAGAGATCCCTACAAAGTAGAAGGCAGACCAGTGGATTTTAAGTCATAGAATGTGAGAAGTTCATTGAAACAGTTTCCGATTCCACATTACAGCTAACTTTTATCAAGTGTTGGTGCAGTACAGTATGGTATCAAAGAAGATTCATAGTTACCTGAAAAGCCTCTTAAATTCTTCTCTAGCTGGGTATGGTGGTTCACGCCTATAATCCCAGCACTTTGGGAGGCAGAGGTGAGAGGAATGCTGAGTCCAGGGGTTCAAGACCAGCTTGGGCAACTTGGCAAGACCTCATCTCTACAATAAATCAAAAAATTATCTGGGCATGGTGGCATGTGCCTGTGGTTCCATCTAGTTGGAAGGATCACCTGAGCCCAGCAGGTCAAGGCTGCAGTGGACTTGAGCATGCCACTGTACTCCAGGCTGGGCTACAGAATGAGACTCCTACTAAAAAAAAATTTTTTTTTAATTCTTCTCTTTTCTAATTATATAATTGTGTGAGGCCGTTTTCTTCATTTACTTCCGCGGAAACAACATATCACAGTAGCTTAAATGGGGAAGCAGCTATGAGAACCTAGTTATCTTCTATCAAGCTAGTCGTTAAAGAGAATTGCAAAAATGAAAACAGTGCTACTCTTACTACTATATTTTGTTTTTCATAAGAAATGTTATTTATGTTAACATCTACTTGTTTTATATTTTTAATTAATGAGTAAGTAATTTCAACTCTATTGTCAGTTTTTTTTTTTTTTTTTTTTGGTTTTTTTTTTGAGTTGGAGTCTCACTCTGTCACCCAGACTGGAGTGCAGTGGCCGCTCCCGGCCACCACAGCCTCAATCTGCTGGGCTCCGGCGATCCTTCTGCCTCAGCCTTCCAAGTAGCTGGAACTACAGGCGCGTGCTACCACACCCGGCTCATTTTGATTTATTGTAGAGATGAGGTCTCGCTGCCCAGGCGGGTCGCGAACCCACAGGCTCAGGCAATCCACTCACCTCAGCCTCCCAAAGGCAGGGCATTACAGGCTGAGCCACCGAGCCCGGCTTATTGTTAGTTTTAATTTCTAATATAAATATCAATTGGCATAGTCTACATAAACAAAAACTCATGGAGTACTCAATAATTTTTAAGAGATTATAAATGTGGCAATTACTACTTTGTACTATGAGGCTTAGCTATGGGATTAGAACTTTTGTTTAAAGTATCTGAAGCTCTGTACTCCCCGTGAGAATGACTTCATGGTTTCTTTACCTGAAATCAGGATGTATTTTATATCAATGGCCGCTGTCAAAAGTCAGGCTAGCAAATGTCAGAGATCCCTGGTGTGTGAGTTGCATGTTCAAGTCAGCAGTATTCACCAGACTCGCTCTCCCTAAGGTCACCTGGTGTCGTGTCATTACATCCATTGGACAATCTTCAGGCCACATCTTTGACCTATCACTGCATCCTACACTGTTGACCATCCCCTTTGAAGTACTTACGCCTCTTCACTTCCATTACAGCACACGCTTCTGATTTTTCTCCTACCTTTCTGTTTATTTAATGTCTCCTTGGCCAGTTCTTCCTTCTCCACTCAAACACAGAGTTTTAGAATTCCTCAGTGCTCTGTCCTGATCCCCTCCCAGTCCATATTTTCTCCCCCTAGATTTCATCAGCTCCCATAGCTTAAACTCATTTCATTGCCAGTGATTCCGAATGCCTAGCCAACATTATCACTTGCATTTTTCAAAGGTGCCTTAGAGCTAAACTCTATCATCCTCGCCAACCTGCGTTCATTCTACTCTGCCCTATGTCACTAAATAGGAATATCATTTACTTTTTTGCGCACCCCAAAAACTAAGAGTCATCTTGACTTGTTTCCCTCTGTCTACGGGGAAATCAAATCATTCACCAAGGCCTATTCGTTAGATATTTGAGCATCTCAAATCCACCCATGCCTCTCCATCTCCACTATCACCGTCCTGGCCCCAGCCATGACCTACAGAGCCTCCTAACTCGTTCCCCCTCTTGCTTCCCTCTGACCTACCCCCTGTCCCCTAGCCAGATGATTTTTTTTCTTGAGTTGGAGTCTCTGTTGCCCACGCTGGAGTGCAGTGGAAAGATCACAGATCACCACAGCCTCTATCTGCTGGGCTCAGGTGATCCTTCTGCCTCAGCCTTCCAAGTAGCTGGAACTGCAGGTGCAGACCACTACACCCTGCTCAATTTTTTGTTTTCTGTAGAGATGAAGTCTCGCTCTGTTGCCCAGGCTGGTCTCCAACTCCTGGGCTCAAGCAGTCCGTCCACCTTAGCCCCCCAAAGTGCTGGGATTACAGGCATGAGCCATTGCTCCCAGCCTACCAGATGAGTTTTTTAAAGTACACATGTGATTGTTATTCTCCTGCTTATAACCACCTCCCTGATGGGCACTATCCTCATGATAAAGTCCAAAGTCACCTATAAGATTTTGAGGCCCAGTGAGATCTGCCCTTGCTCCTCCAGCCGCTTTTCTCCCTGTACTTCAGTCACATGAACTTTCAGATCTTCAGATATACACCATGCCACCTTGGGCTTCTACACATTCACTTCTCAACCCCACACTCCCATTTGCCCAGCTAACTGCGACATTGCCTCAGGGCTCTGATTGAATATTGCCTACTTTAGGAGTGCTTCTCAACCTCACCCTTAATGCAGACCAATTTAGTCTCTTTAATATGCCCTTGTAGCACCCTAAAGTTTGCTCTCCTAGTACATGGATGCTCCTAGTTATTTATTCAGTGTCCATCTTCCCATTTAGGTTTTAGATCTGAGGGCTCAGAGATTACATCTATTTCCCCACAACACAGAACATGGCACAATAAATTGTTATGGAACCAATGAATAAATGAGGTTATCTGAATGCTGGGGTTGTAAAGGATTTGAGAGGCCCAACCCGTGTTCAAACATATGGCAAAAATGAATCCCTGAAGGAAAGCATGAAAAGCTAGTTTGTCATATCAATGATCTCTGAATCAAAGTCTTCCAAGTCTCCTGATTTCTAGTATGATTTTCTTCCCAGGATGGTTGTTTGTGAAGATCTTGGGCCTGGACAGAACTGGGTTAACCTCTTGGCACTGTCACTTCCCAGCTGTGTCATGTCAGACAAAGTCTTCTCTAAGCCTTGGTTTCCTCATTTCACTTTAAAAAAAATAGTGTGTGTGTTTGCTAACTATCCCATAGGGGATTTTAGGTTGAAATTGGATAATATATTTAAAACACTTTTAAAGTGTCTAGCACTTGGTGAGTCTTCAAAACTATTAGCTATCATTATGATACTATGTGGTTTAAGGTAAGATTCATCAACAGTTGTCTCCAAGCCAAGACCAAAAATGGCATCAGAAATTTTGACAGAATCTCACTTATTTCCTGTGGTATCTGCTCACTCCACTGACATGTGAAGGCTGTTTATTCTCCAGAGGTGTTCCCCCACCTCTCTCTAAGCAGAGAGTTGCTCGGACCTTTAAGTGTCCTGCTTATTGGGTCTGGCCCAGTTCTGCTTTGCGGATTCACTGCTGCGCTTGTTCTGGGCTGTGATCTTGGCCTTGAAGGATGAACAGTCTGGCTCATAGTCCCAGCCCCGGCATTAGTGTATGTTCAGGACAGGTCCCTGAGGGTGTACCTGTGAGGCACTGACTCGGGGCTGCACTTACAGAATCTGAAGCAACTTGGGCTGCCATACAAATTGTTTTTCTTGAGAAGATGCGGAGAATCCTTGCCACCTGCCCAGTCAGGTGCCCTGGAGACACAGCACTTGCAGTGAAGGGTCATCCCCTCGTGGAAAGAGGAGCCTCCAAGCAGTGTGTCCAAACAAAGAGTTCATGAAACTCTTTAGTGCAGGAATATGACTTTTTTTTTTAAATCATAGTCTTGTGGATTACAGTCATGAGCCCCATACCCTGCCAGATGACTTTTTTTTTTTTTTAATTGTAGAGATGAGGTCTCACCAAGTTGCCCAGGCAGGTCTCGAACCCGCGGGCTCAGGCAATCCACTCACCTCAGCCTCCTAAGGCACGGGATTACAGGCTGAGCCACTGAGCCCGGCTCAGATGACATTTTTAATGCAGCACTCAGCATTTTTGTTTGAGGACCCACAGTTGAAAGAGGAGTCTCAAAACTCAGTATCAGGGAGAATTGTGCTGCCCTCGACCTAATATTTTTCTCTTATCTTTTTTTGACCATTTTTCTTCCTTTTCCTTGGCTGCTAGAAAGCTCAAAACTAAAGATATCCTTGCTCTCATATGGAGCCTTACATATATATAAAATGTTTCCCTGACTTAATGTCATCTTTGCTACCTTTTCCCTTCAGTTAGCTTTCTTCATCTGTGTTTTCGTGAATCTTTCCAAAAGCTACCTCAAATCCTTTGTCAAATGAGGTAAAGTATAAATTTAAACATAGGCAATTACCAGATACAGCAAGATTGTTTTCTGTATACTGTTGCCTACTCCTTTCTAAGCAGCAGTTTGCATGTCTGTAACTTTGTTGTCATTTCCTTTAATTTGTCTATAAAATAGAGACATGGATTAGCGATGGAAAGCAGCATAGCACTGGCTTACAACAACCTGTTTCTCCATCCAGCCTCTGCCAAGAGCCAAAAACCCAGCAGGGACCAGAAGACAAGGAGCAGGACAGTGGAGCAGAGGCGAGGCCGGTGGGCAGGAGGAGGTGGAATCTGCTTCTCTCATGAAAGGGCCCTTCTTTCTAGGGGATTATAAGAATATTCATGACCCTTGAGATCAGCAGGTGAGGCTCAGCTCTCCCTACTCATCCTTTGGGCAAATAGTTCAGAAAGCCGAGGTTGCCAGGATGAGAAAGAAACAGTGGGAGTTGGGAGCTTTTCCTGCTTCTGTCCCCCACCCCCCACCCCCTTTTATTTTCAGAGGAGGGCAGGGTGGGGGCACTCGTCCTGAGGTGAATCAAGGACTGTGTCTTTCATTTCTAAAGAGCAGGCAGTGAGGCTGAGGCAGAAGTCCCGTGACATGACTTGAGACACAAAATGGTATCTTAGCATCGAAGACCCCCTTTGACAAGAAGAAGAAAAGCCCTTTTCTTCCCAGCCCGGATTAGGCGAGGAGGGAATTCTCCGGAACATGTGTGCATTGTTTCGTGGAGGGCAGCCAGGCTGGCCTGGGGCTCGCCTCCCAAAGTCAGCCCAAGGAAGCTTGTCCCCGTGTAATTAAAAGGGAAGGGAAACAGCAGGGAGTCTTGTTCCGCTGCTGCCCACCAAAGTGGGGTCCCTGGGGGGACGGTGTGGCCCAGGAAATTGGCTAAATTAATGGTTATGGGAGGCCTCGCTGAATGTGTGGGCCCTGGAGGCAGAGAGAGGGCAGGGCAGGGAGTCTCGTCAGAGCTCTTCTGATAAAATGGGAAAGAGAGAAATACTCTTGGGGGGGGCGCATCTAAACTCCTTGCCACCTGACTGGGCGGCAAGGCTGCCCTGGGGACACAGCACTTGCAGTGAGGGGTCATCCCCTCGTGGAAAGAGGAGCCTCCAAGCAGTGTGTCCAGGCCTTCGTTTGTCCAGCTGATGCAGGCTGGCCCCTTGCTTTCTCCAGCTGACAGTGGGGTCAGGAGCAAAGAGGTCACAGGTCATGGCCGGGCACTGGGGCCCTGGAGCTCGCAGAGGGGGAGCAGCCACCTCCCTTGGCAACACGAGTTTCTGGAAAGCAGCCCCTTGTGTTTGTCAATGGTACAGTGTCTCCCTCAGAAGTTATTGGCAGAAGTAGAACCCTGAACTGGAAGCTGGCAAGTTTGGCACTTGTAGGGTTTAACCCATTTGTGAAAAGGAAAATTTCCCCTTTTTTATGAACAAAAAAACTTTTCTTCACAGAAATGCATTCTCATTGCCAGTTCCTGAAGACTTCCATTCAAAAATGTGAAATCCAGCTGGGTGCAGTGGCTCACGCCTTGTAATCCTAGCACTTTGGGAGGCTGAGGCAGGAGAATCTCTTGAGCTCAGGAGTTCAGCTTAGGTAATATAGTGAGACTTTGTCTCT
Organism: Carlito syrichta; assembly: GCF_000164805.1. Lineage (NCBI taxonomy): Eukaryota > Metazoa > Chordata > Mammalia > Primates > Tarsiidae > Carlito > Carlito syrichta. Next base: position 26,553 of record NW_007217479.1, read on the forward strand.
ACAAAAAAAAAATCAAAAAAATTAGGTGTGGTGGCATGCACTGGTAGTCCCAGCTACTTGAGAGGCTGAGATGGAAAGATCTCCTGAGCCCAGGAGTTTGAGTCTGCAATGAGCCATGATCATGCCACTGCACTCCAGCCTGGGCGACAGAGTGAGACTCCGACTCATAACAAAACAAAAATGTGAACGCCATGCTGCATTTTCCCAGCCCCCTTCTCTCCCAGTCCTGCAGGCTAGATTACAGAGGACTTCAGGCAGTCTTAGGCAGCAGGCTGACATTCACAACCATTCCTACAGCCTGCTGCCCGGGATACATGGGAAAGATAAAGTGACAAAAGCCAGAAAACCAAACAGGTTGGCTTTCCATGACCCCGCACATTCTGCCAAGGACCACACACTTCCCAAAGGCCACGGTGGGTGAGCAGGCAAGCCTGGGCACTCAGGTTTTCCTGGTCAGTGATGAATCTAAGTCAATATTGCCAAGTCGACGTGCCTGCTCTGGCTTCGCAAATATTGGACCAAAGACTTGAGTGTGGTGACGCTGTTGACAACTACGAGATGGTGGCATTGTTGTCTTTGTTACCATGAAGTGCAGCTCGGTGAAGCCTGGCCTAACCCCCTGTGTACACAGAGGGGAGAGTGTGCTCGGAGGCCCTGTGTTTGCTCTGCCAACATGCGCCAGCGGCCGGCCCTCAAACATCCCCCTTCCCATGGTTACAGTTGGGGGTGTTGGAAATGCCCTGGACGGTGTCTAAGCCACATACTTCTTTTCTCCTCTGTTTTGGCTCATGTTTTAAATTATATTTTTATTAATGTGTATTATACATATATCATCTGTACAGCTTGATGAATTTTTCACAAACTGCCACCCTTTTGTATCAAGGGCCCAGGTCAAGAACTGAACATTTCTGACATCTCACAAGCCCAGCTGAGCTCCCTCCCAGACACTACGTCCTGCAAGGTTAACCATTATTCAGACATATAACCTAGATTAGTCTTGCCTGTTTTAAGCCCCAGGATTTTGAAACTACTTTGGCATTTGAAGCCATTGTTACATGTGTTTGTCCAGTGGACCACAGTTCCAGCACGGCCAAGCATAGATTGGTCTCAGTTCTGCCTCTAATGTGATCAAGCCCCTAACGTGAGCTCTGGCATTGAGGGCTGACTCTATAAAGGATGGAGTTGTTCTTTGTGGGTCTTGAGGCCAGGCATACAGTCTCTGGCTCCAATATCAGTCTTGAGCATGAGAGGCGTGGGTGGGTCTGACCACAGAGGATGGTGTCTAGGAGCCAGTCTTAGCACACTGGTTCAGACACGTGTTCTAGGAAGGTGACTGCCCCCCTGCCCACCATACCTTAACTGCCTCCTCCCACCATACTGTCATCCAGAAATATCCAAAGACGGGCCAATTTGGGATTCCCTCCACACCGATGGAAGACATCTGATTCGTTCCAGTCCTGAATCTGGCCCATTCTGTCATAAAACCATTACAGGGAGATTTAGAGAGGGGGACTGGGGAATGTCCCTTTAAATACACTGCGTGATTTGCCTCTCCTTTCAGCATTCCTAAAGACTTTTCTGTGTGGGATGGGGATGGGGGGTGGTGGATAAACAGTTGGTAAAAAGCGTGCCAGAGCAGGGGGTTCAACTTCCTTGCTCACAGGTGGGGAAACTGAGGCCTCAAAAAGGGAAGGGGAGTTTCTTGAGGCTATGTTGGGAGTGTTGAGGCTTTTTAAGGACTTTATGGTTCATGTCAAAGGAAAAAAAACCAACACCACCGCCACCCCATCAAGAAAACACACACAGCAACAACGGTTTCCATCCAGCATTATTTTCCATTTCATCTACTCCGTTGCATCATTCATGTCAACCTCTGCAACAGCCCAGAACGCTGCTGAATCCGCCTGCTCCGCGGTCACAAAAGCCCCATGCTCTATTAGCGCGATCTCCACTTCACACTCGAGGACCCGAGGTCTGTACGTGGAAGTGTTTGCCAATACACGCCCAGGGAGCTGGCTTGGCAATGCCAAGGTTCTGGAGAGACTCCATCTACTCCTGCTGCCCAACCCCGTCAGGGGCGGCACCCCTGGAATTCCTGCGCTCCAGACCTCGATCACGGACTCTGGCGAGACCCACCCTCTGGCCTGATCACACAGGCTGGGCCCGCAACTGCCAGAACGTGGAGAGACTCCACCGAGGAGAGGAAGAGGAGCTTGACAGAGACCCCCCCCCAGGTCGCCCCCAGCCCGCGGGCCTCCACGCGGGTGCCCAGATGCTCTGCAATCTTGAGAACTTTATAACGTCCCTTGTCCTGAGGCCTTTGCTGCACTTCCCTCCAAGACTCGGAGCCAGCAACACCCCATACCCGGGCACCTTATGCCCTGAAAGCCTGTTGCGGGGTGGGGATGCGGGTCTGCGCGTGCGCGAATGCATCCTGCGGAGGCGCCATAGGGCTGGGCGGGGCCTGGCAAGATCAGGCTGGGACAGACACTGCAGCCTTCGCTCCTTTCGGTGTGACTCCTGGCCTGGCCCTGGGCGGGCCCTGTTCCAGCAGAGGTGAACAACACAAGCTCAAGAGGCTCACACAGTTTGGTAGGAACAGAACACGAGGAAGACAGTAATAATCCTGGGTCACAGACAAGAAGTGACTCCAGAGAACGAGCACTCTAAAAATGAAGAGCCTAGAATGCTGTGGGACGACCAAGAGAGCAGATCCAACCCCGGTGGTCTTCGTGCTGGTGCTGGCATTTGAGCTGAGTTGAAGGTCAGGCAAAAGTGCATTGTAATCTTCGGCACAATAATCCCTTACTTAATCAGGGTAACCACCGTTAAGAAAGTTTAAGTGGGACACTGTTGGGGGAAGGGGGGACATAACATCAGTAAAGGGACCCACTCTCAAACCAGGCAAAATGGGGACCAAAGAGAGACCCAAACTTTACCTGTACGATAACCACTTATGTACCTAACCCTGAATTGTACCCCACATCTTCAAAATAAAAAAAATTAAAATATAAAAACCAAATAAAAGAAAATTTACAGTGAAAATACGCCTAGCATGGTGTCTGCCACATAAGAGGTGCTCAATAAATGGCATGGTGGAATCTAAGTGGTGGAAGCTGACCTGGTGTTGTCATAGGCCAAGGCTCTGGGAACAGGAGTTTCTTACATTTGTCATGTTTGATTTGAATTTGCCTATGTAAATGTACCAAGGTAGCCTGTCTGAAGTAGCACATGTTCTTCTTGTGATTGTTGAAACTTTCTGTTCCACCCTTAAGGAACTTAGCCTGAAGATCAAGATTAGGAGATCTTGAGTCATGCCCAAACTGCCCATGAGCCTTGTTAATTTAGGGTGGGTGAAGGGCTATGTAAGTAGAAATTCTGAAGTAAGGTTGCCTTTGAGCGGGTTTTTGGTAATGATATCACCTGTCTCCCTACAACCTAGTTGCAGAAATAAGCTCCTTTTTTCCCCCAGTTTTTGCCTCTTGTTTTCGGTTGACTGCCAGGGAAATAGCTGGACTAGTTTATCCCAGAACAGTGTGACTAGAACCAAGTGTGTGTTTTTGTCAAGGAAAAGGAAGAAAGCTGGGAGGTGAGATTGAAGAGTTTGATTTTATTTAAATTGTGACAAGCTACACAGCTCACTGGCCCAGCCTGTAATCCCAGCACTTTGGGAGGCCACAGGTTCGTGACCAGCCTGGGGAACTTGGTGAGACCTCATCTTGACAATAAATCAAAAATTAGCCGGGCGTGATAGCGCATGCCTGTAGTTCTGGCTACTTGGAAGACTGAGGTGGAAGGATCGCCAGAGCTCAGCATGTCAACGCTGGGGTGGCCATGAGCATGCCACTGCACTCCAACTGGGCGACAGAGTGAGACTCCAACTCAAAAAATAAAAAATAAATAAATAAAATAAAATAAATTGTGACAACCTAAGGAGTTTGGATTTTTATCCTAAAGGTGATGGAGACCCGTTGAAGTGTTTTAAGCAAGAAAGTGACTCAATCACAATTGCTTTTTCTTTGAGTAAAAAGATCATTTTCAGGCCGGGCACGGTGGCTCATGCTAATAACCCCAGCACTTTGGGAGACCAAGGTGGGTGGATAGCCTGAGCCTAGGAGTTCAAGAAAAACCTGGGCAACATAGTGAGACCCCCATCCCTACAAAATTAAAAAATTTAACCGGTGTGGTGGTGCGTAGTTCCACTGCTTAGAAGGCTGAGGCAGAAGAATCACCTGTGCCCAGGAAGTCAAGGCTGCAGTGAGCCATGATCATGCCTCTGTACTCTAGTCTGGGTGACAGAGTGAGACCCCAATTCAAAGTGTGTGTGTGTGTGCGTGTGTGTGTGTGTGTGTGTGTGTGTGTGTGTGTAGTTTTTCTGGGATAAAATGTTTGCAAAGATACATCTGATAAAGAACTGTTATCCAAAATATACAAAGAACTCTTAAAACTCAGCAATAAGAAAAAAAGCAACCCAACTTCAAAATCGGTCAAACATCTTAACAGACACTTCACCAAAGAAGACAGACAGATGGCAAATAAGCAAATTAGAAGATGCCCAGCATCATATGCCATCAAGGGATTGCAAATAAAAACGGTGAGAGACCACTACACACCTATTAGAATGGCCAAAATACAGAACACTGACACCAAATGCTGACAAGGAGCAACAGGAACAGTCATTCGTTGCTGATGGGAAGGCAAGATGGTACAACCACTTTGGAAGACAGCTTAAAAACTAAACATGCAGTTATCAAGGATCCAGCAGTTGCACTTCTTCGTAGTTTCCCGAAGGAGGTAAAAATATACATCCATACAAAAACCTGCACACACATGTTTATATAGATTGAGTATCTCTAATCAGAAAATCCTACATACAAAATGCTCCAAAATCTGAAAATTTTCGAGCACCAACATCATGCTCTAAGGAAATGCTCACTGGGGCATTCTGGATTTTGGATTTCGTATTACCTGATGATGCTCCATCAGGTATCTGCACATATTCCAAAACCTGAAAAACAAATTCAAAACACTTCTGGTCCCAAGTTTTTCTAATAATATAATAAGACCGGGCTCGGTGGCCCAGTCTGTAATCCCAGCACTTTGGGAGGCCGAGGTGAGTGAATTGCCTGAGCACACGGGTTCGAGACCAGCCCAGGCAACTTGGCGAGACCTCATTTCTACATTTAAAAAAAAAAATTAGCCGGGCGTGGTAGCATGCATGCCTGTTGTTCTGACTACTTGGAAGGCTGAGGTGGAAGGATTGCCAAAGCCCAGCAGGTTGATGCTGGGGTGGCTGTGAGTGTGCCACTGCACTCCAGCCTGGGCGACAGAGTGAGACTCCAACTCAAAATAATAATAATATAATAAACATGCATCAGCTTTATTTACAATTTTATAATTGCCAAAATTTGGAAGTAACCAACATGTCCTTCAACAGGTGAATGAATAAATAAACTGCGGTACATCCAGATAATGAAATACTCTTCAGTGCTAAAAAGAAATGAGCTATCAAGTCATGAAAAGGGGAGGAAACTTAAACGCATGTTACTGAGTCAAAGAAACCAGTATGAAAAGCCTACATACTATATGATCCCCAACTGTATGGCACTGAAAGAAGCAAAACTAGGGAGATGGTACAAATCAGTGACTGCCGGGGGGCTGAGTGGAGGGAAGGATGACTAGGTGAAACACAGAGGACTTTCAGGGCCATGAACTAATCTGCATGACACTAAAATGGTGGATACGTGTCAGTATACATTTATCCAAGAGTGAATCCTAATGTACATGGTGGTCCTTGAGTGATAGTGATGTGTCAATGTAGGTTTGTTGACTGTAGCAAACGTACCACGCTGATGGAGATGTTGATAACAGGTAAGGCTATACATGTGTGGGGTACAGGGCATATGAGAAATCTTTACCTTCCTCTCCTTTTTTTCTGTGAACCTAAAACTTCTCTAAAAAAATAAGGTCTATTGAAGTTTTTACTAAAATCTCATTTTGGCTATAGTATGGAAAGAGGAGTGGATTTAGAGATGAGGAGATAGAAGGCAGAATTAAGTCTGGAGTCTGAGAGACCACTTAGAGTCTATCACCAGAGTCCAGGTGTAAAACGAGGATTGCTAGAGGCCAGGAATTTGAGACCAGCCTAGGCAACTTTCAATAGTGAGACCTCCTCTCTATTAAAAAAAAAAAAAATAGTTCTCAGCCCAACTGTGGCAGTGAAGATGAAGTGGATAGAACCAACGCAGGTGTTCACTATTTGTGGCTTGGCATGCCCTCCCTTGTTGTTGAGGTGGTTGAGGGGGACACTGGTATGTCTTGCACTTGAGTCATTCTAAGAGAAAGTCATCAGGAAGGATGCCATAGGGATGAGTGGGGGCAGTGGATAAGCAAAGATAAGCAAAGGCTAACCCTAGAATTACCCTGGCATGCTTCTCACAATCATCTCACGAGGTAGTTTTTTTGGTGCCCATTTTCAGATGAAAAAGACTGGCCAGGCACAGTGGCTCACACCTGTAATCCCAATATTTTGGGAGGCTGAGGTAGGAGGATTGCTAGAGACCAGGAATTTGAGACCAGCCTAGGCAACTTTTAATAGTGAGACCTCCTCTCTATTAAAAAATAATAATAATAATATAGAAGAGAAAGGAAGGAAGGAAGAGAGGGAGGGAGGGAGGGAGGGAGGGAGACAGGAAAAAACTGAGGATCAGAGAGGTCAAGTGAAATGCTGCACATGGTAAAAGCAGAACCGGAGTTCAGGTCTCTTCATCCCCTGCCTAGTGCCACAACCCTGCCAGAGTTTAGTGAGATAGAAAAGTAAGGTCCTAGAAAACCTTAAGAAAAGAGATGGGAGAGTTTTGTTTTGTTTTTTGTAAACAATATTTATTTACTTTCTTTTTAATTTAAAATATTACATTCTTACATTTTTATTTTTAAAATAATTTCAAAGTTAAAGAAAAATTTCAAAAACAAGTGACAAGAACTCCCATATGTTTTTCATCTCAACTCACCAATTCTTAAAAGTCTACTCTATTTGGACCAGTCATGGTGGCTCACACCTGTAATCCCAGCACTTTGGAAAGCAGATTCGAGAGAACTGCTTGAGCCTAGGGGTTTGAGACCAGCCTGGGCAACCTGGAGAGAACTCATCTCTACAATAAATAAAAAGTGAGCCAGGCATCGTGGCACTTGCCTGTAGTTCCAACTTCTTATAAGACTGAAACGGAAGCATCACCTGAGCCCAGCAGGTGAAAGCTGCGGTAGCCATGAGCGTGCCACTGCACTCTAGCCTGGGCAACAGAGTGAGACTCCAACTCAAAAAAAAAGTCTACTACTTTTGCTTTATACATCGTCTTTGAATTCGACAGTGTAGGCCAATTCCGCTTAATGTGATTATTGCTATGTTGAGTTTAAATCTGTCATATTACTATTTTAAATCTATCCTCTTAATATTTCTATTTATTTGATTGGCTTTGTTTCTCTTTCCTTCTTTTCTTTCCTCTTTGGAATTAATTATCATTTATAATTCCAATGAATCTCTTTTTCCCAATGAATCTTTTTTATCGGCATATTAGCTATACCTCTTTGTTTTGTTATTTAATGTTAACTGTAGTTTATGATGCATTTCTTTAATTCAAATAATATTACATTTAGCATACAGAAACTTACAATAGTAAACTTCCATATCTCTCCTCTCATGCTTTGTGCTATTGTCATACATTTTACTTCTATATGTGTTACAAATTACCAAATACATTGTAAATATTTTTGCTTTTAATAGGTAGGAAATTATCCTTTTTAAATTATCTTTTTTAAAAAAGTTGAATGATAAGAACAAGCTCATACACTTCCTTGCGTAGCTACCATTCCTTTCTGTAGATCCAGACTTCCATCTGAGACCATTTCCTTCTGCCTAATGGATTTCCTTCAATGTTTCTAATTGTGTAGGTCTCCTGATGATGAGCTCTTCAGCTTTTAAGTGTCTGAAGAATCATTATTTTACCTTTATTTGTTAAAGATACTTTCTCTAGATATAGAATTCTACGTTGGTTTTACTTTTCAGAAATTGAAAAATATTGCTCCACTGTCTTTTAACTTGCATTGTTTTTAGTGTTAAGTCGGCTCTAATTCTGTGCTTTGTTCCATTGTACATGATGTGTCTCTTGTCACTAACTACTTTTATAAAAAGTTTTTTTTAACTATTTGTTTTAAGAAATGTAATTAACATATGTCCTATTGTACTTTTCTTCATGTTTCTTGTGCTTGGGGTTTGGTGAACTTCTCAGATCTAGGGGTACATAGTTTTTATTAACCTTAGAGAAACTTTAGCCATTATTTCTTCAATATTTTTTCTATGCACCTCTTCTTTTCTGTGACCCCAGCTACATAAATATGAGGCCACTTGAAGTTATTCCATAGATCACTGATTATGTCATTTTTTTCCCAGGTTTTCTTCCCTTTTTGGCTCTTTGGTTTCATTTTGTGCTTCTGTTATGTCATTGAATTCACTAAGCTTCTCTCCTTGAGATTACCAATCTGCTGTCAATCCCATCCAGTATGTTTTTCGCCTCAGACTCATGACGGTGAGAAGAGAACTCTGGGTAGTGGCTAGAGAATTTAGGCATGCAGCTGGGGAGTCGGAGGCTCCCTGGAAGTGGTGACATTTGAGATTAGCCTCTAATATGGGGAATGGAAGTATTTCAGAAAGAAACAGATACAGATTAAAAAACAACAGCAAAAACGGGGGAAGAGTGGAATGGGCTGGAAAACAATTGGGAAGAGCCTCGAATGTCAGGGCAAGTATTCTCCATTTTTAGAGGAAAAAACATTAGGTAGTGATTGGAATAAAAAACTCAAAACCAAACAAAATCAAGACCAGAATCCTAATAGAAGTGGGATTGCAGATTTTTTGCATTGAAGTCACTTCTTCTCCTTGGTAATTAATTCTCACATCTGAAATAAGAGTATGGAACAGTACTTCTCCACTGTTGGTGTATATATAATCTCTTAGGTCTCTTGCCCTAAATGTGCATGACTCTGTGAGTCAACTTAATTCTGAGAGCACTAGGGAGTTTTTGTTTTTGAGCCGGAGACATGCTTTTCAATGAGATGAATATTTGAGCATTCATGAACAAGTCAGGTGAAAAAGTTCCCATTACGATAGTGGTTAGTGAAACTTACAAGGGAGGGACTACTTAGTGTGTGTGTTTTTCCCATTCATTGAAGAAATGAGAATGAAAGAGGGCCAGAGAGAGATAGTATGAATGGTATGTTTTGAAGTTCTATTTTGCAGTCAGGTAAACACCAAATGATGACAAAATGATGGCTTCAAGTGTTGAATACAACCCAGAGCTAACCCAGTTGGAAATCCCAGCTGGAGGCCGGGACACCATTTATGACCCAGCTGGCTCCTTTAAGCACTATGATGTAGCTGTAGCAAGAATACAGCCAACTTTGGTTCAAGTTTTTGCTCGATCACTAATGGATTCTATAACCCATCTGAGTCTCGGTTTCTTTGTTTTAAAAAGTGGTGAGAGTAATACTAAAATCCTCACTTTGTGGTAAATGTTAAATATGATAGTATATAATTAAGGACAATGGTATCATCAATATCTAGCACGTTTTGTTTTGGTTTTTTATTTTTAGCAGAAATTGACAAACTGATTCTAAAATTTATATGGCAAAGTAAAGGACTTAGAAAGGCAAAAAAAAAAAAAGAAACAAAACAAAACCACAATAAGGTCAACACTACGTAATAGAGCAAGTCTTAAGCGAGAGTAATCAGAAAAGTATAATTTGGTATAAAATAGACAAACAGATCAACGAATGGAACAAAAAAGGTAATACAGAATTAGACCCACACATACATGAACACCTAATTTTTATTTTTATTTTTTGAGTCAAGGCCTCACTCTATTACCTAAGCTGAAGTGTAGTGGCATGATCACAACTCACAGCAGCCTGAACCTCCTGGGCTCAGGCAATCCTCCCAGCTCAGTCTCCCAAGTAGCTGGGACTACAGGTGCACGACACCCTGCTGGGTTACTTTTTTTATTTTTTATAGACACGCAGTCTTGCTATGTTGCCCAGGCTGGTCTTGAACTCCTAGATTCAAGTAATCCTCCCATCTCAGTAATCCTCCCATCTCTCAAAGTGCTGGGATTACAGGAAAAAACCATTACACCAGGTCGACACCAGATTTTTGACAAAAGTACAAAGGCAATTCAGAGGAGAAAGAATAGTTTTTCAACAATGGTGCTGAAATTATTGGACATCCAGATGCTCAAAGAACTTTGATTCATCATAGCACCATATACATGAACACAAAATGAATCATAATCTTAAATGTGAAAACTATAGCTACGAAACTTAAAAAAAAAAGGAAGCAAATTTTGTAACCCTGAGCTAGGCACACATTTCTTAGACATAACAACCAAAGCACCATCTGTAATAGCAAAAACTAATAAAAATAAATGTCACCAAAATTTAAAACTGCTTTTCAAAGACATTATTATTATTTTTTTTGAGTTGAAGTCTCACTCTGTCACCCAGACTGGAGTGCGGTGGCACACTCCTGGCCACCGCAGCCTCTACCTGCTGGGCTCCGGCTATCCTTCCGCCTCAGCCTTCCAAGTAGCCGCGCGCTACCACGCCCGGCTAATTTTTTGATTTATTGTAGAGATGAGGTCTCACCAAGTTGCCCAGGTGGGTCTCGAACCCGCAGGCTCAAGCAATCCACTCACCTCGGCCTCCCAAAGCGCAGGATTACAGGCTGAGCCACCGAGCCCGGCCCAAAGACACTATTAAGAGAATTGATAGACAAGCCACAAACTGGGAGAAAATACTAGCAAATTATGTATCTAATACAGAACTTGCATTTAGAATTTGTAAAGAACTCTCAAAACTCAATCATAAGAAATCAAACAACTCAATTTAAAAAATGTGTGTGAAGCTTTTCACTCCACAAAGTATGGCTTAAGGTCATGGCCCTTAACATAGCAGTTGAATGTGCTTTTTTTCTATAACTTTTAAATAATTACAATAGAAAAATAAGTTACTGAGCTGCTGTAGCATGTAAGATCCTGACAATTTTTGTATTTACATTTGAAATCAGATTTCTATAACTTCTATTTGTATACAGAATACTTGGTAGATTTGTGTACTGTGAAGTTTTTATTCAAGATTGAGATGTGAATTATACTTAACAGTAAAAGCTGAAATTAGACCATTTGCTTAAAGTGCTGTACTGTGCAAGTTGGAAAATTTAAATTCATTTACATATATAATGGATCTAATATTTATACCTCCAAGTTTTTATTCTGAAGATAAACTAGCTTTAATTAAATTCAAAACTTTTTTCCTTATAATAGAATAAGCAGTTGGAATAAATCTGTATAAATGTGCTTTTTATTTTCTGGATACACAATGAGAGTTTATACTTGCATCATATTTGATTGCAGAAATTAAAGCACAATTTACAAGCAAAAAATGAAACAGAACATGGCCAACAACCTGGATAGATGTTTTGCCAAAAGAGATATACAGTAACAAAGAAGCACCTGAAAATATGAGATTCCACTATATCCTCTATTAGAATGGGTAGAATAAAAGGCTGACCATACCAAGTGTTGACAAGGATATGGAGCAACTGGAACTTTCATACACTCTTAGTGGAAATGCAAAATGTTATAACCCCTTTGGAAAACAGTTTCTTAAAATGTTAAATACAAACCTGTCATATGATCCACCCATTCCATTCCTAAGTGTCTACCCAAGAGAAATGAAAACATATGTCTGTGCCAAAATTTGTATACAAATATGCACACAGCTTTATTTATGACAGTTAAAAACTGGACATAATCCAAATGCCCAGCCACTGAGGAAGGGAATAAACAAACTGGTATATCCAAGCCATGTAATACTACTCAGCTGTCAAAAGAAATGGACCCATGATACGTGCGACAGCCTGGGTGAATCTCAAAATGATGATGCCAAGTGAAAGAGGTCAGTTTTTTTTTAAAGAGTATATACCGTATGATTCTAGGAACATTCTAGGAATTGTAAACTACTTATATAGTGCTAGTAGCTTCGTGGTTGCGTGGATACAAGATGAAGATATTACAGGGATACAAAGGAACTTTGGGGACGATGGATATGTTCATTATCTTGATTGTGGTGATGGTTTCACATGTGCTGAAACTTATCAACTACACTCTAAATATGTGCAGTACATTGTATATCAGTTGTATTTCAGTAAAGAAAAAATACAGGCTTCTATGTTGCACAAATGTGGATTCAATTCCTTCATTTAAATTTCTGCTTCACTACTTACATCTTGCATGACTTTAGACGGATCACTTAGCCTCTCTGAACCTCAGCATTCTCATCTGTAAAATGAGGATGATAATATTCCTATATTCCTTATAAGATTATTATGAACACAGAATAAAGTAATATATATAGAGAGTGCTTAACATAATGCTTGGAATATAGTAGGTGCTTGATTATTAATAATTATTATTAAAGTGCTTCCCACAGCACCTGGCATTAGGTAAGTGTTCAATAGAGTTTCACCCCGTCTCCACCCATACCTTTCCCATTGAACGCTCTGTGTTTAGTCCACATCCACAAGTGCTGGGCAGCCCTGCATCTTGTGAACCTCAGCTCTCCCTCCAGGGTGGAGCAAGAACTTTGGAGGAGGGTGGCCCTATTGTCCAGGAAGTTTCTTTGGCCACAAAAGCCCTGCTGAAGTCTCCACATCCCTGAAACAAAACCTAGTCTGAAACTTTCAAGAAAGAACAAGGCCTGCTCTGTGTGGCCACAGCAGCTGAAACTTTAGCAGCAGTGGTGGAGATGGCAACCCTACCACTCGCTTATTCCGGCAACAAAGATGTCCCCCTTTCAGTTAACCTTTCACTTCCTCTGAGTCCCTTGACAAAGAACTAGAGACTGGAGAGAGGGTGGAGCTGAGAGGTGTGGTTGGCGTGGGGTGGTGGCCAGAGCAGCGGGCAGGTTTCAGATGCATTAAAATAAAGGGAGTTTGTTCCGCTTTTTATGGGAGGTTTGCTCATTTGCCTGGTGGCGGGTGATGATGCTGGTTTTAAGTACCAGATCTGGCTTACAAAAAGCCCTGATGGGAAGCGAGCTGATCTCTGGAGACCACACCTCTCCAAAAGGACGTTTACAAGCATTGTCCACAGTCTGGGGTTTGGGGAACTTTAGAGGCAAGGTGGCTTCCATCCCTAGTTTTCCCAAATATATTGTCAGGACCCATTGGAATCTCACACCCAGGTTATGAGGTTCATGTTGTTTCCATTTTCCAGAGGATACAATGGAGACTCAGAACACATTGGAGCCGCAAAAAGTTTGTTTCACTCATACACTCAACAAACACTCTTAATTGCACCTTGTGGGCAAGATATGGGGGATAGAAAAGTTACCACAGCACAGTTCTACCCTCAAGGAGCCCACATTGTCATGATTTGGGCCCATTAGGTCTTGTCATGTGGCCTTGGGAAAGTTATGAAATGTTTTTGAGCTTTAGCTAATTTAAGAGCTCCGAAAAATGGGGTTATGACCCTTTACTCAAAGGATCGCCATAAAGATGGAGTAGAATTGAATGAGATTATATGTGTCATATCCACAGGGCTAGCACAGAGGAGACACTACACAACTGGCCAGATTGGGAACCCAGGTGATCTCATGTCCCCACTGGGCCTGTGTTATGTGACAAGAGCCAAGGCAAAGCCAGGAAAACTCCGAGAACTGCAGCCAGCCTGGGCTGGGGGAAGGTCTAGGGGCCATGATGTCCAAAATTTGGTTCCTTCCCAAACAAGAAGCCCTAGCTCCCACTAAAGGCTTACTTTTTTTTCCCTCCCCTTGAAGATGCTGTATAAGTTTGAGTCATTCGTCCAATACACATGCTTATTAGCACCCTTCAGGACCAGAATCTGGGGATGTGATGTCACAGTGACTCCTCCTCAAGCAACATACAGTCCAGTCTGTGGGAGACAAATGTAGGTAGCTATGACATGGCACCCTGGGATAGCAGACGAGGAACCAAGTCAGCCGTGACATCAAGGGGCGGTTCCCTCTCAGTCCCTCATCCCCAACCCCAGGCAGTCACTGGCAAAGACTTTTTCCTGCAGTGTAGACCTGAATCTGTCCTTTCCTTGCCTTTGCCACAGCCTCGTCCACGGCCCCGCTGAGTGACTATAGCCCTTGCTCATGGGTTGCTCCATTTCTGGCACCTCCCTTCCCAGCCCTGCACATCCTGCCACACCTCCTGAGCTCAAAGCGAGCTCTCAACACCTTATTTCTTTGCTCGAAACGTCAAGGGCTCCAGTCACATGTGTGAGGCCTCCACAGTGCAGCCCAGCCTTCATGTCCAAACTGACCTTGCACGTGTCCCCTGCTCCAGTACGACCTCTTGGCTCCAGAAAAGCAGTGACCATTTCTCATTCAGACCTGCAGAGCTCCCTTCCTTAACACCCTTCCTGCCTACCCTATGGAGCCCTGGCCCCACTTTCTTTCTTTCTTCCCAAAGTGCTGGGATTACAGACGTGAGCCACTGCACCCCGCTCAAATCTTTTCTTTTCTTTTCTTTTTTAAGTTGGTATCTCACTCCGTCACCCAGGCTGGAGTGCAGTGGCATGCTCATGGCCACCCCAGCGCCAACCTGGTGGGCTCCAGCAGTCCCTCCGCCTCAGCCTTCCAAGTAGCTGGAACTACAGGCATGTGCTACCATGCCCGGCTAATTTTTATTTATTGTAGAGACGAGGTCTTGCCAAGTTGCCCGTCCTGGTCTCAAACCCGCGGGCTCAGGCAATCCACTTGCCTCAGCCTCCCAAAGTGCTCAGTTTACAGGTTGAGCCACCGAGCCTGGTCTCAAGTCTTTTCTAACCATTGACAGTGATAACTTGAATGGTACTTTCCAGCCCAGGGGGAAGCCTTTTGCAGTCACTGATACCCATATGTCTACAAAGGGTTCATCACAACATTCAAACTTCACAATCACTCAGGAAAGAAGGCAGTGTGGGTGCTATTATTATTATTCCCATTTTACAGATAAGGAAGTAGTATCAAAGAGGTAAAGTGACAAGCCCAAATAAATAAATGGCCCAGTTGAAATGCACATTTAAGGGCTGTGTGCTCACATCGCACGTCCCTCTCCTCCCCATTGACACATATACACCACTGAAGACAAAATGGGTTATTTTTCATTGAAGAGATTCATATTCATATGATTAATACTTTTTTGTTGTTTTCTTTTGTTTTGGGTCAGAGTTTTACTCTGTCACCCAGGCTGGAGTGCAGTGGCACAGATCACAGCTCACTGCAACCTCGACCTGCTGCGCTCAGGCAATCTTTCTGCCTCAGCCTTCTGAGTAGCTGGGACTACAGGTGTGCACTACCACACCCGGCTAATTTTTTGATTTCTTATAGAGACAAGGCCTCACTATGTTGCTCAGACTGGTCTTGAACTCCTGGACTCAAATGATCCTCCCACCTCAGCCTCTCAAAGTACTGGGACTGCAGGTACAAGCCACCATGCCTGACCAATACTTGCTAATTTAACAAAGTGGTGAAGGAACCGTCTAGTCAGCATGGCGGTGACCTGGTGGGTGTGGGAGTAGCAGCCAGCTGGGCTTCACCTGCCCTTAGCTTGGCTAAAGCCATAGGCTCACATTCTATGCCCTGCAATTTCGCTCATACCAGTGGTAATAGAGGAGTCAGGGAAATCTCAGATGTCGTCCCTGACTTCAAAGAGTGAGTCAGTATATAAGCCAGATTTGCAAAACACCTGTATTAGAAGATAAAGTACAGAAAATGAGATAGACAAATACGGGCAAGGACTATGGGAATGCAGGGATTCCTATTAGAGGAGTCAGGGACAGAATTAAGACATGCTGTGTGGGGGTAGAGGATTCAAGAGATCTGGAGGGAGGGAGTCACTGATTCCCAGAAAGGGGACAGAAGCAGCAAAGGAAAGGGCAGCCTGCTATGGGGATGGGAAGAGGATGGAAGAGAAGAGAGGAATATGGGGGCTTCCCATTCCAGAGAATTCCTTTGTTCTCCTACTAATCTCAATTCTCTCTTTCTTTACTAACTTGTGGCTGAGTCCTGTTTGATAATATAGCTTCAGATTTCAGATATGCATCTTTATTAAGTTCCATGCTCTTAATTTTATAGTCAGGTAAATTGAAAATTTAGGATTTGTTTGAGACAGAAAACACTAGAAGATTTCAAATGTTCATGATTCATAATGGATCTTCATTCAAAAAATAAAATTCTAGTCAAGTGCAGAGGCTCGCACCTATAATCCCAGCACTTTCATAGACCAAGGCAGGAGGATTACTTAAGGCCAGAAGTTTGAGACCAACCTGAACAACACAGCAAGACCTCGTCTCTACAAAAAAAACCAAATCCCAAAATTTAGCCAAGCACGGTTGTGCATGCCTGTAGGCCAGCTACTCAGGAGGCTGAGGTGGGAGGATTGCCTGAGCCCAGGAGGTCAAGTCTGCAGTCAGCTATGATTGTGCCACTGCACTCCAGTCCTGGGTGACAGAGTGAGACTCCAACTCAAACAAAAATAATGATAACATTCCCTTGCAACTGCTCTAAACCATGCTAACACTGTGATGACTCTTCACAGCCACAAAAAAACGGCAAGTGACACCAGCAGCCAGCTTCCTCTGCATTCTTCTTGGATGGGCATATTTTTGCAGCTGAAGTCTGACTGCTTTGTGCCTGGAATATGTTCCCTGCTGCTGGGAATGCACCTACCCCTTGAAAGGAATTGGTGTGACTAGGTGCAGACCGGAAGCGCCTGTCGGGGGAGAGACTGACCAGTGGGGTGTGTGGAGAGGAAAGCCACTCTGAGTGTCGGGGTGACCATCCTCATGGGGCAATCACAGCCCCCACAAAGGCCTGGAAGGAGCATTGAGATTTAATTGTGCAAACCCACGTGGCTGATGGGAAGGACACGGGAGGGGTGCTAAGGGGCTTCTCTTCCTTTCTTCCCTTTCTTTTCTCTCTCTTTTTTTTTTCCCCTTTTCTTTCCCTGACGGATGGAATAAAAAGAAATGATGCGTCTGTCTACTACAGCCTGGGGACTTTCTTAGGGTTCTCTGTGTGGTATTATTTGAAAAAAGACAAAACCCCCAAACAAAACACAGTTGTATTAACACAAAAGTCCAACTCCACGGTTGAAATCTCCCTTTCCATTCCCAGGGACGGGTTTCCCAAATGAACCCTGGCTCATCCGTGCAGACAATGGGAATCCCCAGGGAGCTGCACGTGATCAGACCAGTGAGTGAGGGGCAGTGAGGTCAGTGGCCAGGTCTCTGTGACCTCCCCCAGCTCTGTGAATTGAGGGGGACGTGAGTCTCCTACCTTCAGCCTGTATCTCCCATGATCAGCCATGATGCCAAATGCCCAAACCCTCCAGGCACAGGGCATGTCACATTATCAGACCCCGAAGTGACTTTTTGTTTGCTTGTTTTGTCTGTACCCCCACGAGACTACTTTCCTGACCCCAGCACAGGGTACACAGACACATCCTGCTGAACAGATACGCATGGGTATGTGTAATGTGCGGCTTCTCGTGTACGTTCCAAAATTTTTACAGATCCCTAAAAAAAGATACCCCTCAGCTACTGGTATCTGGAAAACAGGTGGAAGCTGGCACTAGGCCCTAAAACAGGCCCTTTCAGACCTGGAGAAATCTATGAGGTGCTCAGGGCCAAAACTTTGGCTGAATTAAAGGAAAATGGTGGGAGCTCTTGCCTAAGTTGTTAGATTAACCAGATAACCAGAGTGCAGCTGGATGCCAGGTGTCATAAAGACATATCCTGAGGCTGTCAGAGAATAACAGAGCACTTTCTAGGTTTTGGTGCTGGGGAACTCTCTGGAGGTAGAGGCCTCTCTCTTGTATAAGATTCCAGTTATAAGGCCGAGCTCAGTGACTCAGCCTGCAATCCCAGCACTTCGGGAAGCCGAGGTGAATGAATTGCCTGAGCCCGCGGGTTCGAGACCAGCCCAGGCAACTTGGCGAGACCTCGTCTCTACAATAAATAAAAAATTAGCCAGGCATGGTAATGCACGCCTGTAGTTCCAGCTATTTGGAAGGCTGAAGCAGAAGGATCGCTGGAGCCCCGCAGGTCGATGCTGGGGTGACTGTGAGTGTGCACTCCAACCTAGGCAATGGACTGAGACTCCAAATAAAAAAAAAAAAAAGATTTCTGGTATTTCCCCCTGGACCTGCTGCATTTGTGGGAAAGGGAAGTCAAGGCATGGAGTTTACAAGGCCACAGAAGAACAGAGTGAAGAAATATGTCCTTTGCTCTACAGATATGGAAATGAAGGCCCTGAGAGAAACCCTGCTTGGAAGAAGAATGGATTGGAAACCTCTTTTTCTTCCTATTCTTAGCCCAAGAGGAGTTTATCTTTTAAATGTTTCTCTTTTCCTACTTCAAACTCTTAGGTTGTCCACTGTACAAATATTTTATAACATTAACCTTGATAGGCCAGTGCTCTGCCCACTCCCTGGCTTGCTCAGGACTGTGGCCACTGGAGAAAGCCCACAGAGAAGACATAGGTCTCACCTGGAGCCCACATCAACCACAGTGTAAGAGAAAGACTGCAATTAAACAGGCCCCTTGGCCCAGGCTGAGGCTCCAGCCTCCACATGGCTTTCCGTCCATCTTGGGCACCAGGCCCTACCAGCATGATCCCAAGGTCAAGGCTGCAGAGTAGAGTCCATATTAGCAAGAGGAGGATGCACAGATAAGCTTCATCTCTCTTTATTAGAATGCTAAAGGTCCCGTCTAGTGAGGCACAGCCAAGAGCATGATTTCCCTCTCTGTCTCTGTCTCTTTCTCTCTCTGTTTCTTATAAATGACGCTGTTTGCATGAGGTTGCTGTGCCAGTGGTGGACCCTGACTTTGCCTCCTTGATCTGGCTGCACCCCTGCCCTCCTTCAAAGTGCAGCTTAAGGGCTCTCAAGCTCTTGTGTGGCCGCAGTGTAAGCATTGCTGGCCCAGGCAGGTCTGACCATCCTTTTGTCCCCCTCGCTGTGGAGCTCCATTAGCAGGTCGCCATGGGCCTTGAACAGAGTGACCAAGTCACAGCCATCAGGAAAACATTGGCTTTACTCTGAATCAGACCCTCAGAGTCAGCCTCGATAACCCGGGCTTTCCTGGGATGCACAAGCCTTGCATTCATATTTGCTGCCACTTCTGCCCTGGATTTCTCATTATGTCCTGCTCTATCGTGCTTTTCTTCTGCCTTCCTTACCTTAAAATGAGACTTCTCATCCCCATGGTATTGACAGGTGGTAGATGTTTGAAGGGGGCAACAGAACTGACTCAAGAACAAAGACACGAGGGGATAGGGAAGCTTCTAGGGGCCCAGTGGAACCAAAATGAACATTCCATGAGGTGTTGAGAGACCTGGGGTAAACCTGTCACTGCCACTGTAAAACTACATGGCTTAAGGCAAGTTGTTTTCCTCTCCTTGCCTTGGTTTCTTCATCTATAACACAGGGATTGAATAATTCTACTATATGGGTGTGTTGTAAGATTGAATAAAAAATGACACTGACTGTGCTGGAGCTTTGCATAGTCATGTGTCCCAGATCTGCAGACTTCCATCAGCCCAAGAAACTTCTCTGGCAGAAGTGACACTAAGAGACAAGTGAGCATTCTCTTTATGCTAATGAAGTGGCTACATAATACTATTCCAAACCTCTCCAGGTATAAAGGTTGCAGAGAGGAAATCTTATTTTCCCTTGTGGCTGGGTAGGGAGCAGGTGCAGGGGGTGGGTCTGGGCCACCGTCCCAAGATAACAAGAGGCTCTAAGTCAGATTCTTGGAGTGTCCTGAAAGAGAGGATTATTTGCAATCGCCCTGATTTGCATGTATCATGTTTTGTATGAGAGATACTTGGCCAACTCTTGAGAGTTGAGGGAAATTTTTAAACATCAGATTCAAGACTCCCTATCAATTCTGGATTCTGAACTTCATTTCAAAACATGAACTAAACCACTTTTTGAGGCCAGTGAGTTTCCATTGAGGGTCAAGCTCTAGGATTGACCCTATCTGAGAATGGATTCCCAGGCAGCTGGGTGATTTAATTGGCAGAAACCTCCCCACCTAAACCCTCTTACATTACCTGCCAGCCTGCTCAGCTGCCTAAAACACCACCATGGGAGGGCAGTCCCTCAGAACCAGTCAGTTAGAAAAGGAGCCAACATCTCTTATCAGTCACTGTGATGTCTCAGGGCTGAGTGGAGCAAATCCTATTGTTTTAATGCAAGCATTGTTCTGTGCAAGCATTTTCATGTAACATACCATGGATATCTTTCATCTCAGTATATGGAGCCTTCCCATGTGTACTTTTTATTGCTACATAGAGGAAGAAGGACAACCCAATAATCAGAATTGTCCAACAGCTGACAGCCTGGGAGGAAAAGTGAGCTTTCCAACACGAGGAGAGGCCAAGCAGACAGGAGCTGAACAGGAGGCATGATGGGGTTCCTGAATTGGGGGAACTGGTCATAGCTATGAGAATAAGTAGCTGACACTTACTGGATAATTGCTACATCTGAAGTACCACTCCAGGTGCTATACATGGGTTATCTCATAGGATACTCATAGAACTCTATCAAGTGAACATCACTGTAATTTCAATTAGTACAGGTAAGAAAGCAAAGGGTCAAGGAAGTCAAGAAACATGCCTGAGGTCACAGAGCTAGTAAGAGGCAGAGTCTGGATTAAAACTTGGGGACGATGCCTCCAGAGTCCAGGTTCTCAGTTTTTTGTTTGTTTGTTTTTTGTTTTTTTGAGTTGGAGTCTCACTCCATCGCCCAGACTGGAGTGCAGTAGCCACTCCCAGCCACCGCAGCCTCGACCTGCTGGGCTCCGGGGATCCTTCCGCCTCAGCCTTCCAAGTAACCGGAATTACAGGCACGTGCTACCACGCCCGGCTAATTTTTGATTTATTGTAGAGATGAAGTCTCGCCAAGTTGCCCAGGCGGGTCTCGAACCCGCGGGCTCAAGCAATCCACTCACCTCAGCCTCCCAAAGGCGCTTGATTACAGGCTGAGCCACCGAGCCCGGTTTAATGCTATAACATCTGCCTTCACAGGAGGGGTCCAGGCATGCATCCTTCCAAGTCTCCGAGTCTCAGTGATGCCCCACTTTACCCAAGGGCGGCTGTCATTGGAGCTCCAGTCAAGTTGGACCTCACCGAGCAGTACCTTTCCTTGCTCAGCCAGAGAGTAAGCCAACAAAAGATGGACATCTTTGAGGGGTGACAGGTTTCCCCTGGTGGAAGAAGATAGTAGGACTGTCCCCACTGGGGCATGGCCTGCCTAGAAGGAGCAGGAGGCTGCCATTGGGATGTGCCCTCCAGCCAACATCCAGCACCCAATCCCAGGGACAACAGAGACTCCCAGGGGCTTTCACAGCCTTCTAGGGGCTGCACCAGCCACCACTTGGATATTGTGACTGGGAACTCCATTTCGTTTGTGGGCACATGATCTAGCCTCAAGCCCAGAAGGAGATGAACCTATCAGGGCCTGGCAGTTAACTACCTGAAGCCAGCCAAGGCCAGGTATCCTGGCCTGCTGAGAACTGGCTTCTCCAAGGCCAGCACACCTTCTGCAACCACAGGACCAAGTTCTGCTCACTGGATTTCCTCATAAAGACTCCTGGATCCCGGGCAACCCCTTTGGGTCCTCTCCCACTATGGGAGGTTTTCTGTCCTCTCAATAAATCCTGCTTTCTCACTTAAAAAAAAAAGACTCCTGAATCCCTTTTACAGAAAAGGTAGAAGAAGTAGAAAACAAATTTCCAGACACAGATTGCCTGGGCTAATAATAGTCCTACAAGGTACCATTTATTGAACATATACTATGAGCCAAGTCCTAAACAAGATATGACTTCTACTGTTGCATTTGGGGCTGCCGCCCCTCATACCAGGTAACATGATGGTGCACGTAGGTCAGCACCTGGCTTCCGAGGAAACACAGCAGGCCACTACAGCAGATAAAAATGAGCCAGGGAGCCCGTGTTGCGATCCTGGTTCTTCCACTTTCTGACTGTGTGACTTTGTGCACTTTACTGAACCTTTCTGTGCCACACTCTTTTTCATCTATAAAGCGGGGGATAAGAAAAGTATGTTGTTCAGAGATTAAATAAGACATACAAAGCGCTTAGTATCTAGCACTCAAGAAACATTGTCTTCTATTATTATCAGCATCTCACTTGTTCTTAGCAATCATGTACTAGGTCAGTATTGTCTGCATCCCCACTTTTAGATGAAAAAAGCAAAGCACAGAGAGCTCCGGTAAATTGTCCACAAATATACAGTGAATAAATGACGGGGCCAGAATTTAAACCCATTTTTCTCACTCTTACCTGTCAACTAAACTGTCTCCAGGCAACTCTGGAACTCAACGCAAACATCCAGGTATTCCTTACATTATTTCTAGACCTTGACGTCATCCTAAAATGCTGGATATTCCCACTTTTAGGAATAGGTTGCTCATCTGGAGAAATTGCTTATAGCGATCAAAAGGTCAAAGGCCTTCTGTAAAGAATTTAATAATAAATCTTCCGAAGGGCTGAATGATGACAGATGTGAATCAACAGTAGTGTAGTTTGCTGGAGACCCCTGGGCCAGGTCAAGAGACCCACATTTCCTTCCTGGCCTGCCACTCATTTGCTATGTGATGCAGGAAATTATTGGCCTTCTTCAGGGTCAGTTTCTTTATTTGTGAAGCTGAGACTCAATGCCCTTCAGGAGACTTTCTGACTCAGTGAACTTTTTCATTCAGTCCTTCTATCAACAAGTTTTATGGACCACCGACTATGCGCCAGGATGTATTTTAGGAGCTGCAAATGCATGAGCAAAAGACAATATGACTGGTCCTTGCCTTCATGGAGTTTGGAGGAAAACTGAGAGAAACAAGCTGATAAGGACCACAAAGTGGTGGGTACCCGAAA
Organism: Carlito syrichta; assembly: GCF_000164805.1. Classification (NCBI taxonomy): domain Eukaryota; kingdom Metazoa; phylum Chordata; class Mammalia; order Primates; family Tarsiidae; genus Carlito; species Carlito syrichta. Next base: position 49,562 of record NW_007217479.1, read on the forward strand.
GCACAAGGCTGTCACACCCCAGAGGAAGGCTCCTGATCCCGCTCGAGGAGACAGGCAAGTTCTCCTGGAAGAGGAGACATTTCTGCTCAGAACCAAAGCTTGAGCAGGAGATAATGTGGAAGGGAACGAGGGAAGAGGGTGCTGAGAGGAGAGCCCAGGTGTGTGGATTTGTGGGCATGGCACATTTGAAGAAGTGAGTGAAGTTCAGTGTGGCTGGGCCTCCAAGGATGAGGGCAGGGGAGGCTTAGGAAGAGGAGGCTGGAGAGGCGGGGTATGACTTCATGCCAGCCCTGGTCAACTTTGTCAAGAATTTTAATTCTATCTCTGAATCATTCTGGAGCATCCCAAGGGTTTTAGGCTGACTTGCAATTTAGAAAGATCCTCCTGACTCCACGGAGGAGAGCAAGTCAGAGGTGGTAGGAAGAGAAGTAGGCAGACAAGTAAAGTAGCAGTTGGGGCAGACTCTGCAACAGAGATGGTGATGTCTCTGGGGTGGAGTGCAGGCCTGGAGAAGACAAGACATGGGGCCGTTTAGAAGGTGGATCTGGCAGGGCTTGTCTCTAGTGGCTCAGGTTATAGAACATCAGCATAAAAGGTGTGGCTGGCCATACACGGTGCCAACCTCCAGCTGGGCCACACCGGAGCCCCTGAGCCAGGGCTTCCTTCCTTCACTCCAAACACCTGCTCCCCTGAAGGATCAACCCTCTCCTTAGCTCGAGCCCAACCTCTTGTTCAGCTCCTGAGCTTCACATTCGGTCATCCAGTTGACAACTGATCATCACATCTTGGTCTCTCTGAGCACCGCCATCTCAGAGTATTCAGAAGAGAACCATTTGTCTACTCCATCCCTACCCTCACCGTCTTCCTTTTGGGAACCCCATTTTTGCAGACAGTGTCAGTCTCTAACCAGCCTACTGTCAAACTCAGGCTGCCCACAGCCATAGAGAGCATGTGTGCCCCTGCAAAATCATCATGCATCCCTGAAACTTTGGGATTGGCCTAAGAAGCTGTCGCCAGGGGCGGGAGGGAGAGAGCAATTATCGGCCTTCAAGACTCCTTCTGCGCTGTTGGCAGGAGTGTTTCTTTCCTGGGTGTCAATACAAGCCCAGGGTCATTTTTCAGCATTTGCCAATGGCTGTAATTGCATAGGCCTGAGTGGCTCTCCAGAGAATTCCCGCCGTTCCCCATTCTCTCCTCCCGGACAGTGCTCTATAGAAGCACCCCAGGCCATGGATCATGTTTTTCACATAACCCGTTAATTACTAAATAAAACAACCCAGCTTTCAACCTGATTAGCCCAGATTAATGGCCAGCAGCGGGTTTCACGCGCCTGCACAATTTATCACTGAAAAGAACTGTGTCTTTAATGATTTAGCTACCTGGCCTAGCAGGGCTTACTCAGGGGCGCAGGCCTCCTAGTGGAGTTAATTGCTGTTCTTCGTTTCTGACCTGGAAAGGCCCAGGTGACAGTTCCCATTAGCCAGGCTTGGCCTGCCTGATGACAAAAGATGGCAGGAAGCCCTTCCCTCCCACTTTGTTCTGAAGATATATCGAGGTCAAGCGTCCCTTGTCCTGCCACCCCAGCTGCCAGCTGAAACAGGTTGAATCAACCTGTAAATTTATGTTTTCCCCTCCTCCTCTTCTGCCCTCTCTTTCTTCCTTCCTGAATATGTTGAAAGAATGAATCATTTTTGGCTTTGTTAAATTCCACCAAGAATTATAGGTCCTTTCATAGAAATGAGAAGAAAGTTATTTCCTCTGGTTCCTTTCTGTGACATTCTAGCAAGACTTGGCCCTTCTGTGAGGGGGAAAGAGTGGGATAATTTCCTTAATCATTTATCATAGAAAGAGCCTTTGATTAACAGGCTCTTCACATGTCAGAACTAGTCAAAAGCATCTGATCCAACACTTGTATTTTCCAGACAAAAACTCTGAGGCCCCAGGGAGAAGGAATTAAGCTATCCTAGGTTGCACAGCAAGTTAGTGGCAGCACTGAGGTTTGCCAAGCCAGGGCTTTCCCAATAGCAACCAGATCAAAACAATGAGGGCCGGCACAACCTCTTGTTTACTAACAGTACTACCACCTATTAGATACTTACTATGTTCTAGATATCTCTTTATTTAATAGTCACACACCTTGCTGGTGCAGAGACTGAGCCATTGTTTTGGACAGAGCAGTACTGTCCAATGAAACTTTCTGCAGCAATGGGAATGTTCCCCATCTAGGCTGTCCCATACCATAGCCATGCAGTTCTTGTGCATTTGAATTATGTCTACAGTGACCAAATTTTCAGATTGTTCATTACTGTTATGTAGAAATACAGTTGATTCTTTTTTCTTTCCTTTGCAATTGATTTTTGTACGTTGATTTTGTAGTTCGATAAAGTTGCTGAACTCATTTATTAGTTCTAATTGGGGTTTTAAAAAAATTAACAGAGATTATTTTCTAGAGCAGTTTTAAGTTTACAGAAAAATTGGGCAGATAGTAGATTTCCCATAGACTCCCACCCAACCTCTCCCTCTTGAGTCCAGTTTCTTTTATTATTAACGTCTTACAAGAGTATGGTGTTTGTTACAATTGATGAGCAATACTGACACACCATCATTAGCCGAAGTCCATGGTTTAGGGCTCACTTTTTGTGTTGTCCATTCTATGAGTTTTGAGGAATGCACAATGCCATGTATTTATCACTATAGTATTATACAGAATAGTTACACTGCCCTAACAAACACAAGAGCTCTGCTGATTCGCCCCTCCACCCCCTAACTCCTGGCATCCACCGATCTTTTCACTGTCTTTACAGCTTTGCCTTTTCCAGAATGTCATATAGATGGAATCATACAATATGTAGCCTTTTTGGACTGGCTTTTTTCATTTAACAACATGTATTAAAGTTTATATCATGTCTTTTTGTTGACTTATCGCTCTCTTCTTTTTATTACTGAATAATAGCATTTCATTGTCTGAACTGATGTATCACAGTTTATCCTATTGAAGGACATCTTGGTTGCTTCCCAGTTTTGGCAATTGTGGATAAAGTTGCTATAAACATTCATGTGCAGGTTTTTGTGTGAACGTAAATTTTCAACTCATTTGAACTTAACCCAAGGAATGCAATTGCTGAATTGTGTAGTAAGATTATGTTTAACTTTGTAAGTAACTAAATTATCTTCCAAAGTGACTGTGCCATTTTGCATTTCCATCAGTAATTAATGGGAGTTCATGTTGCTCCACATTCTCACCAACATTTGGTGGTGTCAGTGATTAGGATGGGTAGCACTCTAATAAGTGCATAGCAGTGTCTCAGTTAAACAAAAATTGCAATTCTCAGATGATATATGATGTTGAATATTTTTTCATATGCTTATTTGCCATCTGTATATCTTTTTTGGTAACTTTTCTGTTCAGGTCTTTTGCCTATTTTTAAAAAATTGGGTTATTTTCTTATTGTTGAGCTATAAGAGTTCTTTTTTATATTTTGGAGAACAGTCCTTGATCATCAGGACTGTTAAAAAATAAATAAAATGTCTTTTGCAAATGTTTTTTCCCCAGTCTGTGAATTTTTTCTCTCATTTTCCTGATGGTGTTTTTTTTATGGAGAAGAAACTTCTAATTTAATGAAGTACAACTTATCAATTCTTTCTTTCACGGGTCATGCCTTTGGTATTATTTCTTAAAAGTCATCACCAAACCCAGGATCATCTAGATTTTCTCCTATTTATATTCTAGGAATTTTATAATTTTGCATTTTGCTTTTACATGTTAATCCATTTTGAGTTAATTTTTTTGTAAAGGCTATAAAGTCTGTCTAGATTCATTTTTTTACATATGTAAGCCCAGTTGTTCCAGCACCACTTGTTGAAAAGACTATCCTTTATCTATTCTATTGCCTTTACTCCTTTGTCAAAGATCAGTTGACTATATTTATGAGGATCTATTTCTTTTTCTTCTTCTTCTTCTTTTTTTTAAAGATGGGGGTCTTGCTATGTTGCCGAAGCTGGCTATTCACATGTGCGATCTCACTGCTTATCAGCTCTGTTTATGGCCTGGGCTGGTTCATTCCTCCTCAGGCAATCTGGTCACCCCTCACTTCTGGAAGATCACCATATTGATGTTGAAATTACTGTGCACACCAGATCGGCATAGCAGAACTACAGCCCAGAACTCCTGGACTCAAGTGATCTATGAATGTCTATTTCTGGGCTCTCCATCCTGCTCCATTGATCTATTTGTCTATTTGTTTGCCAATACCACACTGTCTTGGTTACTGCAGCTTTATAGTAAGTCTTGAAGTCAGGTAGTGTTAGTCTTCTGACTTTGTTCTTCTCCTCCAATATTGTTGGAAAAAATTGACAATATCAAGTGTTCCTCCTACCCATGAACATGAAATAACTCTTAATTTCTTTCATCAAAGTCCTTTTTTTCTGTATACCTTGGACATATTTTTCTAAGTTTATACCTAGTTATTTCATTTGGGAAGGTGCTATTATAAATGGCATTATGTTTTTAATTTCAAACTCCAATTGTTCATTGTTGATCTATAGGAAAATGAATGACTTTTATATATAAACTTTGTATTCTGCAACCTTGCTATGATTGTTTATTAGTTCTAGGAGGTATTTTGTGTTCATTTGTTTTGTTTGTTTGCTTTGTCAGTTCTCTTGGATTTTCTAAGTAGACACTCATGTCACCTGCAAATAAAGTTTTACGTCATCCTTACTAATATGTATACCTTTCATTTACATTTGTTTTTAAGTGATATTCTCATGCTTTCTTTCCCAACTTTTTGAAAGCATAATTTCTTTTTCAGTTGGGGTCACTCTGGTGCCCAGGCTGGAGTGCAGTGGCTCAATCACAGCTCACCACAGCCTTGAGCTCCTGGGCTCAAATAGTCTTCTCACCTCAGTTTCCCAGGTAGCTGGAACTACAGGTGTGCAAAACCATGTTCAAATAATTTTTTTTTTGGTAGAGATGAAGTCTCGTTATGTTGCCTAGGCTGTTCTTGAACTCCTGGGCTCCTCCTCCTGCCCAGTCTCCCAGGCTGGAGTGCAATGGCTCATTCATGGCTCAGTCTCCCAAAGTGCAGGGAAAACAGGCGTGAGTCACTACACCCAGCCTTAAAGACCTAAATTTTAACATGAATACATTTTTTTAAAGACACTTATCATCTAACATTTATTTTCAAATCTTAGCACTGCATTTAAATGATCAAAGTAACACACATTTATATACAAACTCTTAATAATTAGGAACTAATGAAATTTTTGTTCTAAGTGAAAATAATTCCTTCTTGCAGCTCATAACTTCCTGGCAGAATTGTTTTCTTCCTCTGAAATACTTCTTTTTACAAGTCCCTTTATTTATATTTAGATCTATCCTTCAGTTTACTAATTCTTTCTTCAACTGTGCTTAATTTCATGTTTAATAAACATTTAGGTTTTGTCCTCAGTCACTTAGTTTTTAATTATAATAATCACATCTCCTCATGTTTAGAATTCTATTTGGTTGTTTTCTACTCGTGTTTGGGTCTTTTTGAGATTATTTTCTTCCTTGTCTATGTATTTTTATTCCCTCTTTCATTTCCTAAATCATTTTCTTTTACTTCCTTAAAACATACTTATTTTTTTTTCTGTGTTCCATAGTCCATATATATGAAATCACTGGGAATGTAATTCTGCTGTCTGACATTTCTTCTGATTCTTAGTTGCAGTGGCTAGATTTTTTTCGTGTGTTTTACAGTTTTGGATTGTGAGTTCATGTTCAGTTGTGTTTGTCTGTGGGAACCCATGAGGTCTGGGTTTTGAGTGCATCCTTACAGAGAGCTTATATATTTATTTCTGCCAGATGGCCCTGGAGTACTATAATGCCAGACCATTTGAAAGTTAACTCTTCTGCTTGGGATTTCCAGTCAACATAAATGTGTGAATATAATCCCTAGTGCAAATAAGTTTAATTTTCATCTTCCTTTAACAGTGGACAGATTATTTATAGCATAGCCTTTTACTTAGACTATAGTTCTTAAGGCTTACTTTATTTGGGCTCTTGGTTCCAATTTTCAAACTTACTCAGGCAGCACATTTAGTCTTCTGTCCCCTGCAGTACCATTATTCTCAAGTTTGTTTCAGAGAGTGACAAATGCTCTCTGGATAGCTGCAGCATCAGCACCAACTCCTTCTTCAGTCTGGCTCCTGGTGATTTCCCTTACTTTCAGGTCAACTCAGATCTGAATCTAAAAGTATGCATGTTATATTTTATCCAGAATATCCACGGGTTTTATTTCAGGAGGGTTTTTCAGGTTCTCTAGTGATTTACCATATCCCAAGTTTCTTCCTAAAAGCAGTCTTTTTTTTTTTTTCACTCATTGTTAAATATCACCTTTATTTTGAAGGGATGCCTTGTGTATATATTGAAAATATATACCAGGTAGCACTACTGGCAGCTACCTGTCCAAGAAAAGAGTAGCAAATCTGGAATTTTTTTATTTTGTTTTTGTTTTTGAGTTGGAGTCTCACTCTGTAACCCAGGCTGGAGTGCAGTGGCACACTGATGGCCACCACAGCCTCATCCTGCTGGGCTCAGGTAATCCTTCCTCAGCTTTCCAAGTAGCTAGAACCGCAGGTGCATGCCACCTGGCTAATTTTTATTTACCGTCAAGATGAAGGCTTGCCAAGTAGCCCAGGTTGGTCTCGAACTCCTGGGCTCGGACAATCTTCTTACCTTCACCTCCCAAAGTGCTGGGATTATAAGCATGAACCACCGCACCCAGCCCGTTCGTATTATTTTTCAAGAGAAAAATGTATGCCACATTTTTAAGTGCCTTGCCATGAGATAATTTGTGAAATCTTCATGGTTACTTGCCTTCTGTCAGTTAAAATAATAACTGAATCCACCTAACTGGGCACATATGAATGCTAACACCTTGTAATAAGCTGAGAGTGATAGAACAGATGAGGGTCTCTCTGTCTACCTGTTCGAGTTATAGATATCTTACTAATATATCTTGGATCATATCTGGGCATTATTAATGTTAATAAAATTAAATTAAATTCTGTATTTTATAATTGAGTAAAAAAAAACCAGAAGTTTTAATATTTTCTTTCCTTTTCCCCACCGGTTACTCTCACCCTCCCTCTGGGGTACAGGTACCAGTTCCCACAGTGGAAATATTTTCTGTTGTCACAAGTTGGGAGAAGGCCCTTCTGGCATCTAATGGATGGAGGCCAGGAATTCTGGCTGAACATCCTACAATGCACAAGCTTGCCCTCCACAACAGAATAATTGTTTGGTCAAAAATGTTAAAAGTGTTTAGGTTGAGAAGCACCAAATCAAGGACAAATTCCTCAGTGTGACCATTTCAGTGTCACCCATTTATTCCTCACTGCTACCCTTCACAGTCCTCCTGATTCAAGGGCCATGGTCCCCTCCCCAAATAACATATCCTGTCCATGTCTTCCCTTTCAGAGCTTAATACAATTCATGGACTTTGTGTGTGAATTGTTTTCCAGCTTTGATATTTCTAACTTAATCTCTGTCTCAGAACTAGATGGTGTTAACAGTGTTCAAAAGAAAGACACTTTCCCTAATCCTTTGGTCAATTGTTTACATAACATCATTTTTCAAACCAAAGAGACGAGCAGGCAAAAGGTAGTAGTGTCTACTTTTCCTGCAAAGAAAACTCGGGATGATTACAGCACAGTTTCTCTTATGGCCATGGGGTTCTGGTTCTAGAAGTAAAGACAAAGATGGGATGGGAAGAGATGGAGTGGGAAGAATAAGAATGGAATGAACACAGTAAGGTGTGTATTGTTTGGGGTGGTTTTGAAAGTCCCATATTTGGACTGAAGAGACCCAGATGGCACCTCAAACCTTGGTTCAGCTTGAACATGGTGGTAAGCAAGGTCCATGACAGACAGGCAAGGCAGGAGGCCAAAGAGGCAAGGGGTGGAATACAGGGCTCCAAGCTACTCATTAAAGAAGTCTTTGAGGACTGTTTGCTAAAAATTACAGGGAAGCTTTCCACCTGTTTCTGTTCAACCATGGCACAAACCCAGCCTTGATCAAAGAGTAAGAAGTCCGTGGATGCAGTACAATAGAGCTCTCACTACTGTCAGGCATGACCAGGGGTCTGAGGCCTGGGGGCCAAGTATCTTGCTCCTCTACACATCTCCCCTCATGCCCTCACCCAGGCCTGAGCCCACCTTACATCTAGAAGCTATCTGGCCCATCGGTGGCATTCCATTTCACAGAATATCCAGATTGGAAGGCTCTCAGACCTCATTAACTCCATCCTTGCCCTGCATTTTAAAAATGAAGAAGCCAAGGCCTTGGTTCCCATTCAAGGCATTCTCTTATTTTCGAGGGCAGTTCTCCTTGGCCCGAGGGGCCTTAGAGCAGGCTAGCCTTGACTTCAAGGCCCCAAAAGGGAAAGGAGGCCAGTCAGAGGTGTGCCCAGGGCTCATCTTGGCACTGGGAGCAATTCAGCTTGTGTCTTTTATTTAATTATTTATTTATTTATTTATTTTGAGTTGAGTCTCACTCTGTCGCTTAGACTGGAGTACACTGGCCTCGACCTGCTGGGCTCCAGCAATCCTTCTACCTCAGCCTTCCAGGTAGCTGGAACTACAGGTGCACACTACCACACCTGGCTAATTTTTTGATTTATTGTGAAGATGAAGTCTCACCAAGTTGCTCAAGCGGGTCTCGAACCTGCAGACTCAGGCAATCCACTCACCTCAGCCACCCAAGGTGCGGGATTACAGGCTGAGCCACCGAGCCTGGCTCAGCTTGTGTCTAAAGGAACATTTAGCCTAAAGTGAAACCCAATTTTCAGCCTAAGGGAACAGAGGCAGAGAGGCTTCCTAAGCCTGGATCAATGTCTTTTTCCACAAGGAGTGAGAAAATAAAAACCCTGTTGAACCCTCTCACGCTGCTAATGAAAAGGAGACAGGGCTGAAGTGGGGGCAGCCAGGGAGCAGGGAGAGACATTTCCCATTGAACTTTTTCTGCTTATGCAATAGATCTTCATTATCTACACTGTCCTGTGGCTTCCCAGTGCCCCCTGGGAGACGCTTAATGACATAAACTGCTTAATAAGCGGTGACTGGTACCCCCAAAGAGCCGATGGAAGAGAAAAGCCGCCTGCTGGTATCACCTAACTCAGTGCTTTCTTTCTCACAGCTGATTTTTGAGATACTGGCCAGTCAGAGAGAAGAAAAGGCAGCTGGCCCCTCACCCAGGCCTCCAGTGCTTGCTGCATTAGAAGGCCAACTCCAGGACCAGGTTGCTGGTCACTTTCCCTCTGGAGTGGAAGCAAAGCCCTCCATTTTGTGGGCTCTTCAGCATGGATGTCCCACTTGGGGCATGCTCTGCCCTAGGCTCTACCGGAAGTTGGATTTACTTTTATTTACCAAACATGAATATAGTACTCACTGTGTGTTGGGTAATATTCTAGGTGCTTTACAAATATTCATGTACATAAGAGTATTACATGGCTGGGTGTGGTGTCTCAAGCCTGTAATCCCAGCACTTTGGGAGGCCAAGGTGAGGGGATTGCCTGAGCCCATGGTTTGAGATCAACCTGGTCAACTTGGCAAGACCTCATCTCTACAATAAAAAATAAAAATAAAAAAAAAAATTAGCCGGGCATATTAGCCTGTGTCTGTAGTTTTAGCTACTTGGAAGACTGGGGCGGAAGGATCACCTGAGCCCAGCAGGTCGAGGCTGGGGTGGCTGTGAGGCTGGGGTGGCCTGGACGACAGGGTGAGACTCCAACTCAAAAAAAAAAAAAAGAAAGAAAAAAAGAGTGTTACAGAGTCTGGTACTGTTTCTAAGCTCATTTTACAGATGAGGAAGCTAACACACAGAGGGGTCAAGTCTGCCCACAAGGAACATAGCGACTTTCACATGCTCCTAACCCTGGGGGCTCCTCCACCCTCTACCCTGTACCCTCGAGCTCTTTGCCTCTCCAGTCTGTAGGTGAGGCTCTACTGATCTCCTAGCATGTACACTGTCATGTACACATTGTCAGTTAATTCACTGTCCAACATTCTCTTCAAAGATCAAAAATCAAGAAGATCCATTTGTTTCTCAAGGAAATAATATGAAAAAAAGGAGCAAGGTTTATACAATTACAATATATAATCACATAATTTTATATAATATGCAATTACAAAGAAATTATCCTACTAATGTTTATATGGAAAAAATTGGGAACAGTTTTAGTGTTCATTAATAGGTGGTCCTCTAACAAAATATGAAGGAGGCCAGGTGTGGTGGTTCACGCCTGTAATCCCAGCACTTAGGGAGACCAAAATAGGAGGATTGCTTGAGCCCAGGAGTTCGAGGCCAACCTAGGCAACATAGTAAGACCTCGTCTCTACAAAATATCAAAAAAATTAGGCAATGTGATGGTGCATACCTGTAGTCCCAGCCACTTGGGAAGTTGACACACAAGCTCAGAAGTTGGAGGCTGCAGTAAACTGTGATCGTGCCACTGCACCCCAGTCTGGGTAACAGAGTGAAACCCTGGCTCAATAAATAAATAAATTTTTAAATAAAAGGAATGTCATGCAACCATTAAAAATGCCTATTTCTGGAAGCTTTTAGTAAAGGAACATGTTGAGAAGGAAAGAGATTCACATTAGATATAGCACAAGGGCTTAACTGTCATCAGTGACAGAGGGATTCAGGGGTGTGGACAAGAATAATTTATCACTGACCTTATTAAGAATTGCTGTCATATGACAATTAGACAAATTTCAGTTGATTTTTTTTTGTGTGTGTGTTGGAATCTCACTCTGTCACCCAGACTGGAGTGCACTGGCCGCTCCCGGCCACCAC
>NW_007217479.1:60572-63173 GCF_000164805.1 Carlito syrichta
CCCCAGCCTTCCACGTAGCTGGAACTACAGACGCGTGCTACCACGCCCGGCTAATTTTTTGATTTATTATAGAGATGAGGTCTCGCCAAGTTGCCCAGGCGAGTCTCGAACCCGCGGGCTCGGGCAATCCACTCACCTCAGTCTCCCAAAGTGCAGGATTACAGGCTGAGCCACCGAGCCTGGCTTAGTTGATTTTATTAGTGTTTTAAAAGTTGCTACAGTCCATCTTCTTACTGTCTGTGATTGGGGGCTAAGTGTTGTGGCTCACAAAATGTTATAATCCCAGCACTTTGAGAGGTCGAGGAAGAAGGAACACTTGAGGCCAGGAATTCAAGACCAGCCTGGGCAATATAGCCAGACTCTGTCAAAAAAAAAAAATTAGCTGTTTGTAGTGGCTCACACCAGTAGTCCCAATTACTAAGGATGCCAAGGCAAAAGGATCGCCTGAGTCCAGGAGTTGGAGGTTGCAGTGAACCAGGATAGTGCCATTGCACTCCAGCATGGGAAACACAGCAAGACCCTGTCTCTGAAGAAAAATACATAAATAAATTATTGTTTGCTTTTTAATACTGATTTCTGAAAGTTTTTTCTATTCTGGTTACAACTTCTTAGTAGGACATTTTAACAAACTATCTTGTTTTTCATGTTTTTAACATAAATAAGCACACATTTTAAATTTTGATAAAATACAATTTATTAATTTTTAAATTTCTTAGTTAATACCTTAGTGACCTCTTTAAGAAATCTCTGCTTACTCCAAAGTGCTAAAAATAGATTACTTTTTCCCTAAACGTTTTGTAGTTTTAGCTTTTATTTTATTTATTTTTTGAGTTAGGGTCTCACTCTGTTGCCCAGGCTGGAGTGCAGTGGCATGATCATGGCTCAGGCGATCCTTCCACCTCAACTTCCTGAGTAGCTGAGACTATTAGGTACATGCCACCACACCTAGCTAATCTTTTTTTTTTTTTTTTTGCAGAGATGAGATCTCACTGTGTGTCCAGGCTGGTCTGGAACTCCTGGACTCAAGCAATCCTCTTGCCTCAGTCTTCCAAAGTGCTGGGATAACAGGCATGAGCCACCACACCCAGTGCTTAGCTTTTAGTTTGAGGTCTGGGATGTGTCTCTAGCTAATTTTTGTGAATTATATGAAATAGGAGTCAGTGTTCATTTTTTTTTTTTCTATATGGATGTACAGTTATTCCCCTCATCATTTGTTGAAAAGACTTTTATCACTTATTTGCCTTGGTAAATGTGTCAAACATCAATGATTGTACAGTGAGATGTTTTTGCATTCTATACTGTTCTCTTGATCAAATAATCTTATCTAACCAATATACTGCTTTAGTAAGAAATTTTATAGTAATCAAGTAATTTTATAACAAGTCTTAAAACCAGGTATATGACTCCTCCATATTTACTCTTCTTTCTAAAGATTATTTTAAGTAATCAAGTTTCTTTGAATTGTCATATAAATTATAGAATCAGTTTTTCAGTGCAGTAAGCCCCTACATAACAAGCCTTCAAGTTGCAAGCTTTCAAAGATGCGAGCGTGTGTTCACATGTCCAGTCACATAAGTTACTTCCCATGTCTAGTGTGCGTGCATCCTCTACTGTACAGCACTGTTGGTTTGTTTTGTGTATTATTTGTGTGAAAAGTATTATAAAGCTATTACAGTACAGGACTGTATAGCCAATTGTGTTTGTTTGTTGGGTACCTAGACTAACTTGGTTGGACTTACTAAACAGATCTGACTTGCAAATGTGCTCTCAGAATGGAACTCATTCGTATGCAGGGGACTTATCTACAAAAATGCTTGTTGGGAATTTTATTGGACTCATGCTGACTTTAAACATCCATTTGAGAGAATTGTTATCCTAGCCATATTGTCTTCTAATGCAGGATTCTGGTGTAAATCTCCATTTGTTTCATTCTCACAGTAATATAGAAATTAGAAGTGTTTTTTGTTACTTTTTCCCAGAGTATTTTATCTTATTGCTAATGAAATTATCTTCATTATTTAATTTTCAAATGCTTGCTGCTTGCATGTAGAAATACAATTATCTTTGTATATTGACCTGCAACTTTGCTGAAGATACTTGCTCTAGTAGTCTTTTTTTGTTCTTAAAATATTCCCTAGGAATATTGTTTATATTTTCTATGTAAACAATCATACTGTCTGAAAATATTGCCAATTTTACGACTTCCTTTTCATCCTTCATGCCTTTATTTTATTTGCTTTAATGAATTGGATAGGATATCGAATATAATTTTGAATAGAAGAAGTAAGAGTGATTATTCTTACCTTGTTTCCAATATTAGGAAGGAAAGCATTCAATCTTTTTTTTTTTTTTTTTACCATTACATATGATATTTACATAAGTTTTACATAGATACCCAATATTATGTTGAGGAGTTTTCACTCTTTTCTCTGTTTGCTTAGCGTTTTATTTTTTCTCATAAGTGAGTATTCAATTTATCAAATGCTTTTTCTGCACTGATTGAGTTGATCATATTTTCTCTTTTTCTGCTAATATGGTGACTCACAGCCGGGCTCGGTGGCTCAGCCTGTAATCCCACACCTTTGGGAGGCTGAGGTGAGT
>NW_007217479.1:63193-67997 GCF_000164805.1 Carlito syrichta
GCACTCCAGTCTGGGCAACAGAGTGAGACTCCAACTCAAAAACAAAACAAAACAAACAAAAAAAACATGGTGACTCACATAGAATGATTTACAAATGTTAAATCCACCTTAACTTCCTGTGCTAAACTCATTCAGTTTTATGCTTTTAATCTTATATATCCTTTTTATCCAACTGCTAGATTCAATTTTATATTATTTTGTTAAGGATTTTGTGTCTAATTTCTTGAGGGATGTTGTTCTACAATATTCTTTCTTATAGTGTCTTTGTCATGTTTTGGTATCAGGAATTACTGGCCACACAAAGAGATTTGGGAAGTAATTCTTGCTCCTCTATTTTATGAAAGAGTTTACATAAGATTGGTATATTTTCTCCTTTAATGTTTAGTAATATTCTCCAGTGAAGCTGTCTGAAACTGTAGGGATTTTTTAGTTGTGTTTTTGTTTGTTTGTTTTTATGGGAAGGAATTTAACACAAATTTTATTTTCTTAATAGATACAGGGCTATTCAGACTATCTGTTTCTTCTTGAATGAATTTTGGTAGTCAGTTTTTCTTGTATCTTTCAAAAAATTGCACATTTCATATAAGGTGTCAAATTTCTCAGCACAAAGTTTTTCAAAAGATACTCTGATTATCTTCTTAAAATTCACAGAATCTTTAGTGACAGCACTTTTCTCTTTCCTAATACAGGTTAAATTTATCTCACTTTTTTTTTTTTTTTAACCATTTCTTATTGGTTTGACTAGGGATTTATCAATTTTATTGATCTTGTCCAAGAACCAGCATGTAGGTTTATTAGTTTTTCTTTATTTTCAGTTCTATTTCATTTATATCTGCTCTGATATTTATTATTTCCTTTCTTCTGCATATTTTGGGTTTATTTGCTCTCTTTTTTCTAGTTTCATACTGCAAAAGGTGAGGCCATTGATGTAAGACTTATGCTTTCCAAATATTGGAAAAGTCATCTACGAGAAACCCACAGCCAGCATACTCCTAAACAGACAAAAACTGGAACCATTTCCCCCTGAAAACTGGAACAAGACAAGGATGCCCACTCTCACCCCTCCTGTTCAATATGGTATTGGAAGTCCTGGCTAGAGCAATCAGAGAAGAGAAGGCAATCAGGGGTATTCAAATAGGAAAAGAAGAAGTCAAGTTATCTCTCTTTGCAAATGACATGATCATGTACCTTGAAAACCCAAAAGAATCTGTCAAAAACCTCCTTACAGTGATAAAGGACTTTGGCAAAGTCTCAGGATATAAAATAAATGTGCAAAAGATAATCGTATTTCTTTACACCAATAATAAACAAACAGAAACCCAAATAAAAAGCACAATTCCATTCACAATAGCCACAAAAAAATGAAATACCTTGGCATCTTCCTAACCAGAAATGTGAAAGACCTTTACAATGAAAACTGCAAAACACTGCTCAAAGAAATCAAAGATGACACAAATAAGTGGAAAAATATCCCATGCTCATGAATTGGAAGAATCAACATTGTGAAGATGTTCATCTTACCTAAGGCAATCTACAGATTTAATGCAAAACCCATCAAATTACCAGCAACATTCTTCTCAGACCTAGAAAAAACAACACAGGAATTCATATGGAAACACAAACAACCAAGAATAGCCAGAACAATCCTCAGAAAAAAAAAAAAACAAAGCAGGTGGTATCACATACCAGACTTCAAACTTTACTATAAAGCTACAATCATCAAAACAGCTTGGTATTGGTACAGGAACAGGCATATAGATCAATGGAACAGAATTGAGATTCCAGAAGCAAAACCTCAATTTCTCAACCAACTCATTTTCGACAAAGCCTCCACCACCTACCACTGGGGATAGGAGAAACTATTCAATAAATGGTGCTGGGAAAACTGGCTGACCACATGCAGAAGATTGAAACAGGAGCCCTATCTATCCCCATACAAAAAATTAACTCTAAATGGATCAGAGACCTAAATGTAAAACCTCACATCATAAGAACCTTAGAAAATGAAGGACATACCCTCATGGAAATTGGAACTGGCATCCAATTCCTGAACAAAACCCGAAACCCACAGGCCATAAGAGATAAGATAGACAAGTGGGACCTCATTAAACTGACAAGCTTCTGCAAAGCCAAAGAAACCGTCAAGAGAGCAGGGAGACAGCCTACAGATGGGAAAAAGTATTAGCCAACTCCAGGTTTGACAAAGGCTTAACATCTTGGATCTACAAGGAACTCAGCATGCTGAAAAGAAAAAAACAAACAACCCCATTATAAAGTGGGCAAAAGATATGAACAGACACTTCTCAAAGGAAGACATTCGAGCAGCCAACAGACACATGAAAAAATGTTCAACTTCACTAATCATCAGGGAGATGCAAATCAAAACCACACTGAGATACCACTTAACTCCAGTCAGAATGACAATATCAATAATCCAAAAAATAACAGTTGCTGGAGAGGGTGTGGCGAAAAGGGAACACTTCTACACTGTTGGTAAGAGTGCAAACTAGTGCAACCTCTGTGGAAAACAGTATGGTGATTCCCAAAAGCTATAAATATTGACCTCCCATATGACCACGCAATCCCCATACTGGGAATATACCCTGAAGAACTCAATTCACTCTATAAAAAAGATACCTGCACTCATATGTTTATCTCAGCATTGTTCACAATAGCAAGAATCTGGAAGCATCCATGCTGTCCAGCAAAAGAGGACCGGATTTAAAAAATGTGGTACATATACACGATGGAATACTACGCAGCTATAAAAAAGAACAAAATCATGAATTTTGCAGCAACCTGGATAGAACTAAAGTCTATAATATTGAGTGATCTCTCACAGAAACAAAGATCTGAGTATCACATGTTCTCAGTCATATAGTGGGCCTTGAACATCCAACATAATACTATAAGAAAATGACTGACAGTGGTGGGAAACTATGCAGGGGGAGAGGAAGCGAGATGGGATTAATGGTAGTAAATATCTGTCTGGGGATGGGGAGACACCTCTTATCAACAAGGGTGCCTGAACGAAGCATGTTTGTATACCTAACCCTTAACTGTACTCCACAATATCATAATAAAAAATAAAAAATAATAAAAAAAATAAAAAGAAAGTATTTTGAACTGAACAAAAATTAAAATACAACATATCAGAAATTGTGGAATGCAACTACAACAGCACTTGAATAAAAAGTGTTAGCACCAAAAAAAAAGGTCATTCTAAGTACTTGTTTAGTTGCACTCCTTGAATTTTAATATATTGTATTTTTATTTGCATTCAGCTAAACATACGTTTAAATTTTCCTGTTAACTTCTTATTTGACTCAGATATTTTTTAGTTTCGAAATATTTGGTTATTTTCCAGATATATTTCTGTTATTGCTTTCTAATTTAATTCCACTGTGGACACAGAATATACTTGTATGATTTGAATCCTTTAAAATTTATAGAGATTTTTAAAATGGCACTAAATATTGTCTAGCTTGTTAGTGTTTTCTGTGTCCCTTTAAAATAATATGTATTCTGTTGTTAGGTGGAATATCCTATCAAATATCAATTATGACAATTGAAGGATGATGTTTTCAAGTATACTTTTTGATTACTTGTTCTATCATTTTTTGAGAGAAGAATATTAAACTCTCTGAGTACAGCTGTGTATTTCTCCTTGCAATTTGATATGTTTTTGCAAAGTTCAGTTATTAGGTACATAAATGTTTAGGACTATCCTGCCTTCTTGATGAAAATAGCTTCTTTATCATACATATTGAATGACTTCATTCTTGGTAATATTCTTTTCTCTAAAATCTACTTTGGTTAATATTAACATAGTACACCAGCTTTTTTATTGTTGTCATTTATGGTTAGCATGATCTATTGCCCTACTGTTTTATTTTTAACCATTTGTATCTTTACATTTAATGTGGATTTCTTGTAGGCAGCATATAGTTGGTTCTTCCTTTTGTATCCAGTCTGAAAAATCTGTTTATTATTTGGAGTGCTAAGGCTATCTACATTTAATTATTGGCAATGTTGGATTTAGATCTAGCATCTTATTTTCTATTTCTTCCATCTATTCTTTGCTCCCTTTTTCTTCTTCTCTGTCTCTTTTTTTTGGATTAACTCAGTATTTTGCATAATTTCACTTTGTCACATTTGTTGACTTATTAGCTATATACACCTTTCTCTTGTAATTTTTTTGTTTGCTTTAGGGTTTATATTATATATTTTTACTTTATCACAGTCTATATCTTTAAGTGATATTATATCATGTCATGTATAAGTGCCTTAAGTATACTTCTACTTCTCTTCTTGCTTTCGTGCTGCAGATTTTGTATATTATACTTCTACATATATAATAAACACCACAGTATATTGTTATTATTTATGCTTTAAAATGTCAATTATTAGTGGGAGTTAGTGGTTCATGCCTGTAATCCCAGCACTTGGGGAGGCCAAGGCAGGGGGATTGCTTGAGGTTAGAAGTTTGAGAACAGCTTGGACATCTCAGCAAGACCTCATTTCTACAAAAAAAAAAATAATTGTTAAAAAGCTGCTGGGCATGATGATGTGCACCTGTGGTCTCAGCTGCTTGGGAAGCTGAAGCAGGAGGATCCCTTGAGCCCAGGAATCTGGGGCTGGAGTGAGTATGACCGTGCCACTCCACTCAAGCCTAAATGCCACAGTGAGATCTGGTCTCTTTAAAAAAAGTAATCATTTTTAGAACTTAATTTTTATTTTTATTTTTTTTATTTTTTTTGAGTTGGAGTCTCACTCGGTCACCCAGACTGGAGTGCAGTGGCCG
>NW_007217479.1:68017-85826 GCF_000164805.1 Carlito syrichta
GCCGCTCCCGGCCACCGCAGCCTCGCCTGCTGGGCTCCGGCAATCCTTCCGCCTCAGCCTTCCGAGTAGCCGGAATTACAGGCATGCGCTACCATGCCTGGCTGATTTTTTGATTTATTGTAGAGATGAGGTCTCGCCGCCCAGATGGGTCTCGAACCCGCGGGCACAGGCAATCCACTCACCTCAGCCTCCCAAAGGTGCGGGATTACAGGCTGAGCCACCGAGCCTGGCTTGGAAGTTAATTTTTTAAAGACATTTAAAAATATATAAAAAGTCTCTATATTTACCCACATAGTAAGTACTTTTTGGAGTTCTTCATTACTTTGTGTCGATCCATATTTCATCTGGTATCAACTTACTTCTGCTTGATTGACTACCTTTAACACTTCCTAAGCTTTTATTTGCTTAAACATTTTTATTTCACTTTATTTATTTATTTATTTATTTATTTATTTGAGTTGGAGTCTCACTCTGTCACCCAGGCTGGAGTGCAGTGGCACACCCACGGCCACTGCAGCCTCGACCTGCTGGGCTCAGGTGATCCTTCTGCCTCAGCCTTCCAAGTAGCTGGAACTCAAGCATGTGCCACCATGCCCGGCTAATTTTTTGATTTATTGAAGAGACGAGGTCTTGCCAAGTTGCCCAGGTTGGTCTTAAATCCCTAGATTCAGGCAATCATCTCACCTTAGCCTCTCAAAGTGATGGAATTACAGAGTTGAGTCACCAAGTTCAGCCTCACTTTAATTTTTAAAATATATTTTTTCTTAATAAAATGTTCTAATTGCCTTTTCTCCAGTGCTTTAAAGGTATTGCTCCATTGTCTTCTAGCTTCTATTGATTCCAACAAGAAATCTGTTGTCTTCTGATTTTTGTTTCTCTACATGTAATATGTCTCTTCTGTCTGACGACTTTTAAAATTTTCTCCTTTTCACTGATTTTAACGAACTTAATCATGATATTTCTTGGTGTAATTTTCTTGAATTTTTTTTTCTGGTGCATATTTCATGTTTCTTGTTGAGCTTTGTGGCTGTGAGTTTGTAGTTTTCATCAATTTTTTAAATGTTTCAGTAGGTTTTTAAAAAATATTTTTCAGTCACTGTCTTATCCCTGAAACTCTAATCTGTATATGTGGATGTTTGAGGTTGTCTTACAGTTCACTGACATTTTGTTCTCTCTTCTGCCCTATCTTTTTTCTCTGTGTGTGTTTTAGTTTGAATAGTTTTTATTGCTATGACTTCAAGTTAACAACCTTATCTCATGCAATGTTTTAATCTCCCATTAGCCGCATCCACTGTATTTTTCATCCCAGGTATTGTAGTTTTCATCTCTCAAAGTTCAATTTGGAGATATAATATATATGATTTTCCATATCTCTACTTAACATACATAGTTTTTCCTCTAGTTTCTTGAAAATATGGAATTCAGTTATAATAACCCTTTTAATGTTCATGTTTACTAATACTACAACATTTCTTGGTCAGTTTTGATTGATGGATTTTTTTTTACCTCATTATGACTTGTATTTTTCTGCATCTTTATATTCCTAGTACTATTTTTATTGACTGCCAGACATTTTGAATTGTATCTTGTTGGATGTTGAATATTTTTGTATTCTTATAAATATTCCTTCGCTCTGGTCAAGATGAGTACCAAGGACTCTTACAGCTGGCACTTTTTTGTACTCTAACTGATGGACTCATAACTATGAAGTTTTTCATTTTAACTTTTGGGAATAGGCACTGTTCCCAATCCTATGCGTACTCTGGGTTCTATGCCCACTAATTCTTTTGGGTGGTTCTTCCTCAGCTTCTGGTTGCTTTCTTATATACATCCACTGATTGGTATTCAGGTAAAAAAAAATTTTTTTTTATGAGTTGGGATCTCAATCTCCTGGGCTCAGATAATCTGCTTCAGCCTCCCAAGTAGCTAAGACTAAAGGTGCATGCCACCACACTGGGCTAATTTTTTGATTTGTTGTAGAGACAAGTTCTCACTATGTTCCCCAGACTGGTCTCAAACTCCTGAGTTCAAGCAATCCTCCTTCTTCAGCCTCCCAAAGTGCTAGGATTACAGGCATGAGCCACCACACCCAGCTAAAGATTTATGAAGGACTCTAAGAATATCCAGAGTACTTTGGGTTTTTTTGTTTGTTTTGTTTTTGAATTGGAGTCTCACTCTTGTCACCCAGGCTGAGTGCAGTGGCACACTCATGGCCATCATAGCCTTGACTTGCTGGGCTTAGGCAATCCTTCCACCTTAGCCTTCCAAGTAGCTGGAACTACAGACACACACCACCATGCCCAGCTAGTTTGTGTGTGTGTGTGTGATTTATTGTAGAGATAAGGTCTCACCAAGTTGCCCAGTCTGGCCTTGAATCCCCAGGTTCAGGCAATCATCTCACTTCAGCCTCCCAAAGTGCTGGGATTATAGGCTGAGCCACCCCCAACGTTCTCTCTTTGTGCAACTCTCACCTCTTGGCATTCTGCCTCATGATCACTAGCTGTCTTGGCTCCACTGGACTCTCCCCTCCATCATCTCAACTCAGGGAGACCACTGGGCTCTACCTGAGTTTTCCTTCCATGTGTCATGGCTTAGAAACTTTCTCCAGGCAGGAAGCTGAGGCAATTGTAGGGCTTATCACATTTGTTCCTGATTTCTGATCAGTCCTTCACAGCTTAATGTCCAATGTCTTGTGTGTTATCATTTAATATATTTTGTCCATTTTTTAGTTGTTTTTCCTGTAAGATTAAATCTAGTCTGTCTTACTCATCTTGACCAGAAGACTGGAATCAGAAGTCTTATAAATTTTGATATAAGGTATTCTTAATTATCATTTAGATCAAAATATTTTAATGTATCTTACAGTTTCTAATATGATTCCTGCATTATTCAATTCTCAAACATGTCAAAATTTTCAAAAAAATTTTTTTGTTTTCCATTTCTCAGGGAACATATTCTGTATGTTATACCTTTTAAATTTATTGAAATATGTTTTGATGCCCCAAATATGATATGTATTATGAGGGCTGCATGTGCATATGAAATAATGTGTACTCTGTTGTGATTATTATGTTCTATAAATATCAATTAGGTCAATTTGGTAATACTGTTGTCACATTTTCTGATATCCTTACTGATTTTCTTTTACTTGATTTTACTTTTTTCTTTTACTTTCCTTTACATGTTTTTACTTCTTTTACTTGTTTTTTCATTTGCTAGGAGGCAGTGTTCACTTCATGTATTTCTTTTCTTCAGTTCTGTCAGTTTTTGCTTCATGTGTTTTGAAACTCTATTATCTGTGCATACAAATTAGAATCGCTATACAATCTTGGCGAATTGACTGCTTTATTGTTATAAAATGTCTGTCATCTTCCTTGTCTTAATGTCCATATGTTGTTCAATACTGATATCAAACAATATTATAATACCATAATAAAGTCACTCCAGTTCTGTTATGATTAGTGTATTTCATGGTATATATTTTTCTTTTATTTTACTACTAGCCTACCTGTATCCTTATATTGAAAATGAGTTTTTTATAGACAGCATATAAATGAATGTTGCTTACACTCCCCCCATTCAATTCAGCAATCTCTGCCTCTGAATTGGTGTATTTAGATGATTTACAAAATTATTGACATGGTTGGAGTTAAGCCTACTGTCTTGCTATTTCTTTTCTATTTGTCTCTATTTTTATTTATGATTATTTTGTCTTGTTTTGTTTTGGGATTATTCTTTAGTGTTACACTTTATCTTCACTATTGTCTATATCTATATATACTATTTTTTATTAATTTCTCTAGGGTTTACAGTACATACATCTAATTTATCACAATCTACTTTCAATTTTTATTTTACTGCTTAGTGTATAATGTAAAAACTTTACAGCAATACACCTCCATTTTTTCTTTCATTCTTTATGCTATAGTTTATATAAATTTTATCTTATTATATGCTATAAGCACCACAATATTGTTTCAACTGCCAATCATCTTATAAAGAAATTCTACAAAACAAGTAAATGTTCATATTTATCCACACAATTGTAATTTATGACATTTTGCATTTTTTGTTTAGAGCTGAGTTTCTATTTGTTATCTTTGTCTTCCTGCATGAAGTAGTTTCTTTAATATTTTTGTAGCACATCTCTGCTGATAAAAAATTTAGTCAGCTTTTGTTTAGGGGAAAAGAAGTCTTTATTTTGCCTTTGTCTTGATATTTTTGCTAGATGTAGCAAGATTCTTGCTTTCAATTCTTCAGAGTTGAGAGGTGTTTGTTTTGTTTTCTTCTTTCTGCACTTCAAAAATCTACTTGTCTTCTGGCCTTCATTATTTCTGAAGAGTTCAACTGTCATTTACATCATTATTTCCCTTGTATGTAATGTGTCTTTGTCCTCTAGCTACTTTTAGATTTTTCTCAGCCGGACTTGGTGGCTCAGTCTATTATCCCTCGCTTTGGGAGGCTGAGGTGAGTGGATTGCCTGAACCCATGGGCTCGAGACCTGCCAGGGCAAGTTGGCGAGACCTCATCTCTACAATAAATCAAAAATTAGCTGGGCGTGGTAGCATGCACCTGTAGTTCCAGCTACTTGGAAGGCTGAGGCAGAAAGATCGCTGGAGCCCAGCAGGCAAAGCTGCGGTGGCCGGGAGCAATTTGGGCAACAGAGTGAGACTCCAACTCAAAAAAAAAAAAAAAATTAAAAAATTAAAAAAATTAAAAATAAATTTTTCTCTGTATTGTTTACTTTCAAATTTGACCATCATAGATATAGTTCTATATGTATTTGTATGTATACTATGTGTGTTTATGATTCAATGTTTATTAAGCATTTTGTGTCTGTATTTTAATGTTTTTTTTACTTATTCTGGGAAATTCTCTAATGGTAAAAGAAAAAAGAAAAAAAAGAAAAAAAACTTATTCTGGGAAATTTTCCAGCCATTTTTCTTTTCAAAAAAATTTTTTTTTTCTGTCCATTTCTCTATGCTTTCCCTCTGGAACCCTAGTTACACAAGTGTGAGACTGCTTGGTATTTTTCCATAGGTCATGGAGACTGTAACGTTTGGAGTTACCAAAAGAGGCACAGGACAAAAGGCCGATATAAACCAAGTGTTTATTGGGGGAGAAACTCCTGGGTGAGGTCCTGTGGTCCGGAAAGATGGGCCAGGGAAGTCGCGCCCAAGGAGGGGCAAGCTTGGGTTTTTAAGGGTGCTGTATTTGGGGAGGGTGTTGGGGGCGGCAGTTAAGCGGGGAGACAAAGCATCGCATCTGGCATGGGCTGGAAAGTTTCTGTCTGGCCCTTCTCGGCAGCTGCCATCAGGTTCCAGGAAGCTGGTACGTGGTTGCGGGTTTGGGGTGGAGGGGTTCATAGGAGATCAGTGGGTGGAGAGGCAGATGGGGGAAGGTGAGTGCTGCTTTTCCCTGAGCCTAACATCCCAACCTCTTTGGTATAAGGGGTGTTGACTCGATCTGGCTGCTTTAAGCTGAAAGGGGGCATAGTTTTAGGGGAGGTCGGGATGGGATGGCTCAGAAGGAAGTGGGGCATATGGATAGGGGTGCAGGAGTAGCTGATTGACTGTGACACGAGAAATTTTTTTCATGCGAGACTGCAAAAAATTAAACAGACAGGGTGTAACCATAAGTAAAAGACAGATAAATAGAACAGGTCCCAAGAATGGCATGACCCATTGGGCAATGCCTGAGTTCCACCAAGCAGAGAAGGGCGATTCTGTGGTTTTTGTTTTTGTTTTGGCAAAGTTTGTCTCCCAACTTTTGGAGGATGTTGACATTTTCCTTTAACAGCCCTGTTTCATTAATGTAGAAACAGCATTCTTCCTGGAGAAACATGCAGGTTCCACCCTGGCTGGCTGTAAGGCGATCAAGGGCCCTGGGTTCTGTAAAGTAACCCATGCTAGAGAGGTTATTTGCTGCTGCTGGGATGTCAGGGAGTTTGCGGATGCTTTCAGAGTGGCTTGGAGTCTTTCTTCCAGATTTTGGGAAGAAAGGAGGCTGTGTCCCAGTGCTCCTCCGCCCAGCCTTCCAGCTGCCAAGGATGTGGCAAATGTGAGACTGAGCATGAGGGGGAGAAATGCCACATGGCGGGCGCAGCGGGGAGTGGGAAAGGCTTTGAGTAAGAGTTTTTTTTTTTAGAATAGAACGTAAGCTGTGGCACAAGCATTACCAGACAGCAACAAGGGTAAGAATTATTGATAGATTTGAAGAGGGTGCCGTTACCTTAAAAGAACCCACCCCTTGGAGCGGATAGAGTAGATGGCACAGGTCTGGAGATGTTGCACGTGTAGGAGCTGAATGAGCAATGAGGAAGGCATATTGGGAGTCGGTGTAGATGGTTACCCGCTGCCCTTTAGATAGTTTGAGAGCCTGTGTAAGAGCAACAAGCTCCGCTTTTTGGGAAGTCGTGCCCAGAGGAAGGGGCTGGGCCTTGAGAACAGAGTCAGCAGAAACTATAGCATAGGCTGCCCGCCAGTGGCCTTGCAGGGTGCAGACAGAACTACCATCCATGAACAGAGTGAGGTCTGGGAACTGAAGTGGCTGATCGGAGAGTCCATCCCTGGGCAGAGTCAGGGCCTCCACCACCTCCGGGCAAGAGTGGGTAGGCCCTGTATCAGAGGAGGGGAGAGGGAGTAGGGATGCTGGGTTAAGGGGTGGTGAAGGCTTTAGAGTTACCCCCAGATTGTCCAGGAGCAACAAATGGAACTCCTGTATCCTGGAGGGGCCTAGGAGTGAGAGCACCCGATGTCCCAACAGTTCGTGGACTCTGTGAGGGGAGAAGACAGTGATATGGTGATGTATGGAAAGTTTTAAAGCCTTCTTGGTTGAACAGTGGCCACTGCTAGTGCCCATAGGCAGGGTTGCCACCCCTGAACAGTGGTATTGAGCTGTTTGGAGAGGTAGGCTACCAGGCGGTGGGAGGGGCCCACCAGGTGTGTTAGGACTCCCACAGCTATTCCATGGCGCTCATCTGTGAACAAACAGAAGGGCTGAGAGGGGTTAGGGAGACACAGCGGTGGTGAAGACAGGAGGGTGTCGCGGATAGCAACAAACACCTTGCGAACCTCAGTGGGGGAGGTGAGGGGCCCCGTAGGGGTTTGTTTGGTGGCTGCATACAGAGGTTTGGCTAACAGGGCAAAGTTCAGGTTGTGTGAGCTGGGCTTTCTGAGGGGATATCCGGTATCCCCTAGAGGCCAGGAAATTGAGAAGGGTGGCTGTGTGTGTGTGGGACAGCTCCTCAGATGGTCTGCAAAGTAAGAGATCATCCATGTACTGGATTAGGCAGCTAGGTTGGAGAGGGCAATCAGCTAGGTCAGCTGCGAGAGCCTGGCCAAAGAGGTGGGGGCTGTCCCGGAAGCCCTGTGACAAGACCGTCCATGTAAGTTGTTGTGCCTGTGCTGTGTTTGGGTCCTCCCAGGTGAAAGCAAAAAGGGGGTAAGAGTCTGGGTGTAGGGGGATAGTAAAGAAAGCGACCTTGAGGTCAATGACAGTGAAATGTGTTGTCCGAGGCGGTATCTGAGATAAACGAGTGTAGGGATTAGGAACCACTGGGTGGAGAGGGACCACTGCCTCATTGAGACGGAGGTCCTGGACCAAGCGGTAGTCTCCAGAGGGTTTACAGACTGGAAGGATGGGGGTGTTACATGGAGAGTTAACGGGTATGAGGAGGCCCTGAGAAAGCATGTGAGTGACGATGGGTTTAAGGCCCTTATGATGTGTGGCTGAAATGGGGAACTGAGGTCTAGAAGGGAAGTTAGGGGAGTTTTTCAAAACTATGTGAACCGGGGTGTGGTGTTGGGCTATGACTGGGGTGGAAATGTTCCACACATTTGGTTGACCAGGTGGGTTGGGAGGGGAGGCGGCAGGTTTGAGCTGGGAAAAACAGAGACTAGAGCAATATTGGCAAGGAGTGGGGCTGCCGATTGAACCAGCAGTGTTAAAGTGGCCCCCAGTTTTGAGAGTATATCCCTGTCGAGCAACGGAATGGGGCAGGATGGGACAATAAGGAAGGAGTGACTAAACATCCAATCACTGAGAGAACAAAGTAAAGGTGAGGTTTGAAGGGGGACAGAAGGCTGGATGTCGATACCAATGACTGAGACCTGGGAAGGAGATAGAGACTCTGAAAAGGAAGGCAGAACCGAACAGGTAGCCCCCATGTCCACAAGGAACGAGACTGACTTACCCGCTACCTGGAGCAAGACCCTGGGCTTGGCGGGGTAATTGGGGTCTTCGAGTCCAGGCATTCTGAGCTTTCCGCCAGTCCAAGCAGCTTATGGAGTGGAGCCGGCGGCTCAGCCACACCCCCGTGTGGAGGCACCGGGGCTTGGCCAGGCCAAGTGCAATCCAACTTCCAATGGCCCATTTGTTTGCAGATAGGGCATGGCTTACTCGGCGGATGCAGGTTAGGGCACTGCTTGGCCCAGTGGCCCTCCTGGCCACACTTGAAACAGGCTCTCGGGGAAGCTTCGTTACCTGTCTCCAGACATCAAGAGACCCCCGTACCCTGTTGCATTGGTCACAGGGCTGCAACCAGGGCGCGGGCTTGTGCTTTAGCGGCTTGCTGGAGGTGCTGCTGCCTAGCGGTTTCTGCATTTTTCCTCATGGGCATTAAAAACCTTAAAGGTCATGTTTACCAGGTCACGGACAGGGGTTTGAGGGCCATCCTCTGCCTTTTTAGCTTTCTGTGGATATTAGATTGGATAACGAAATGGGTAGAGAGAATAGTGGGACGTGCCCTCGAACAAAGCCATCCAGGTCAGCAACCTCTCGGAGAGTACAAATGGGCACAGGAACAAGGGGGTGGGGAGGGTGGTGCATGCAGTGTGAACGAGTATGTGTACTGGCCAGAGAGGGGAAGGAGAGCGGTAGAAGGGGAGAGTCGGAAGGTGAAGGAGGAAGATGGGGGTAGAGAGAGGGTAGATTGTATGGGGGCGGGTTGCAAGGAGGAGGAGGATTTGGAGGACAAGGGATTGGCGCAGTTACGTTTTTCAGAAGATCTATGAGGGAGGAAGACTCCGGATCGGGTGGGAGAGGCTTGTCGTATTTGGGTGGAGGGATTGGGGCAGATGGAACGAGGGAGGGGTCGGGAACAGAGGACAGGGAAGGGGCGGGAGTCTCCCTTTACCAGCAAGATTTGAGTTGTGGAACAATACTGACACAGGGAGGGAGCGCAGGAGCCAGAAGGCCTGAACATAGGGCATCTCCGACCCTTTTTCACAGCATTTGCAGAAATTATTTAAGTCAGTGAGGATGTTAAAATTAAAAGTTCCCTCAGGGGGCCATTTGGATCCATTTTCCAGTCTATACTGAGGCCTGGTCACAGTACAGAAATGGATTAGACGTTTGCGTTGAATGTCCGGGGTTAATCCCAATTTGTCGAGATTACTGAGAAGACAGCTCAGAGGCCTTTTAGAATTAGATTTGGAGAGTTGGTTACCCATGTCGACCTAAATTTCCGGGGCCTGTCTGAGACTGAAAAGGCGTCCCAATTCAGGCAAAGACCGGCCGGGCAGAGTGAAGGTCAGGATAAACAGGGCGTCCCCAGGATTTATCACTGACTGGAACGGAGGGCTTTCCCTAGCACAGCTGTGACTTCTGATAGGGAGGCCCGGAGGGGGAAAGAGAGACCGACATGGGGGGAACTCACCTCATGAAAGTTTGAGTGGAGGAGTGGGTTGGAGATTCGCAGTTCCGGTGGAGGTGTCTGGGCGGGAGGCCCCTGAGCCAGGAGGTGAGGCCTGTGTGGCTCAGTCACCTCCCGGGTTTCAGCACCAAGATGTAACATTTGGAGATACCGAAAGAGGCACAGGACAAAGGGCCAGTATAAACCAAGCGTTTATTGGGGGAGAAACTCCCAGGCGAAGTCCCGTGGTCTGGAAAGATGGGCCAGGGGAGTTGCACCCAAGGAGGGGCAGGCTTGGGTTTTTAAGGGTGCTGATTTCGGGGAGGGTGTTGGGGGTGGCAGTGAAGTAGGGAGACAAAGCGTTGCATCCGACGTGGGCTGGAAAGTTTCTGTCTGGCCCTTCTCTGCAGCTGCCGGCAGGTTCCAGGAAACTGGTATGTGGTTGTGGGTTTGGGATGGAGGAGTGAATAGGAGATTGGTGGGTGGAGAGGCAGATGGGGGAAGGTGAGTGCTGCTTTTCCCTGAGCCTAACAGAGACTCTGTTCAATCTTTTTTTAAAATCTTTTTATTTTATTTTTTTGAGTTGAAGTCTCACTCTGCCACCCAGACTGGAGTGCAGTGTCCGCTCCCGGCCACAGCAGCCTCGACCTGCTGGGCTCCGGCTATCCTTCTGCCTCAGCCTTCCAAGTAGCCAGAATTACAAGCACACGCTACCACGCCCGGCTGATTTTTTGGCTTATTGTAGAGATGAGGTCTCGCCAAGATGCCCAGGCAGGTCTTGAACCCTTAGGCTCAAGTAATTCACTCACCTCAGCCTCCCAAAGCGCAGGATTACAGGCGCACCAAGCCCGACTTTAAATCTCTTTAATCTGTTTCAATTTGGATAATTTCAAATGATCTATCTTCGGGTTCATTAACCCTCTCACATGCAGTCTTCACTCTGTTCTCAAACCTGTTCAGTGCAATTTTTTATTTTACATATTTTTTTTGATTTAGTAATTCCATTTGGTTCTTTTTAATGTTTTCCATTTCTCTGTTGAGATTTCCTATATTTTTATTAAATCATTGAATATATTAATAATAGCTACTTTACGTTTAGAGTCTAGTCTGTTTATTCTAACATCTGGATTACCTCTGGTCTATTTCTACTGAATGTTTTTTTTTCCCTTGATTTAGTTGGGTCATATTTTCCTACTTCTTCATGTCTGGTAATTTTTTATTGTATATTTCTTAATATGGATAATACAATAAAGAATGTCCAGACTCTGGCACATTTTATTTTGTTTTATTTTACTTTACTTTTTTTATTTTATTTTATTTTATTTTATAAATCAGGGTCTCACTCTGTCATCCAGATTGGAGAGCAGTGGCTGCCATCACAGCTCACTGCAGCCTCAACCTCTTGAGCTCAGATGATCCTTCCATCTCAGCCTCCCAAGTCTGTGGGACCAGAGGCATGCACCACTGTACCTGGCTGATTTTTTGATTTTTTTGTAGAGGTGAAGGATTGCTAGGTTGCCTAGGCTGGTCTCAAACTCCTGGGTTCAAGTAGTCCTCCTTTCTTAGCCCCCCAAAGTACTGGGATTATAGGAGTGAGTCACCATGCCCGGCCTGACACTTTCCTTTAAAGGGTATTGGGACCAGGCACGGTAGCTCAGTCTGTAATTCCAGCACTTTGGGAGGCTGAGGCGAGAGGATTGCCTGAGCCTGGGAGTTCGAGATAGCCTGGGCAATTTGGTGAGACCTCATCTCTATAATAAATCACAAAAACTAGCCAGGTGTGGTGGCGTGTGTTTGTAGTTCCAGCTACTTGGAAGGCTGAGGCAGAAGAATCACCTAAGGCCAGCAGGTTGAGGTTGTAGTGGCCGTGAACATGCCACTGCACTCCAGCCTGGGTAATAAGAGTGAGACTTCAATTCAAAAAATAAAAAATAAAATTTTTTTAAAAAAGATATAGGATTTTGTTCTCAAAGGCAGTTAAGTAATTGGAAGGTCTTTTTGGTCCTGTCAGGCTTGTTTCTTTTTCTTTATGAAAATCTATTTTTGTTTGGGGCTTAGTTTTAGTTAGAGCCATAGTTCTTCCTCTTAAGGTATAACCTTTTTGAGTCTCAGCTGAATTCTCAAAATACTTAAGAGAGTGTTGTCATTCTGCTTGGGCCAGAAGTGCAATGACTCTCAGCACTGGAGAACTTCTAGTGTTTCTGTTCAGCTCTCAGTCCTGCAGCATGTGACCTTTGCCAGGCCTTGTGGATTCTTGGCCAGCTCAGTTCTCAGCAACCAATCCACAGTCAACCTCATGCAGACCTCAGGGGCCTGCCTTTCGGTGTGATTTCTTCTTTTCTGATATCCTGCCTCACAAATCCTGCTTCTTCTGTAACCAGAAGCTCCAATCTATGCCTCCTGTGCTCTTTTTATTACAGTAAGAGGGTTCCCCTGGACAAAAAGCTGTGACTGTGGAACACACCTCATGTAGTTCACTTCCAAAAATCACAGTCCCCTATTGACTGTTGCTCAGGGTATGAAAACAATTGCCTCATATGTTTTGCCCCATTTGTAGTTGTTTAAAGTAAAGGCAAGTTATGTATCAGTTCTTATGTCATGGCCAGATACAGAAATCCTCATGTGCTTTTAATTCTTTGCAAGATTAGTCTTCCTGATGATGCAGAGTGGAAGCATACAATTTCTCTTAAACTATTGTAATATTCTTTAACAAGGCTCTTTTGCTTAAAGAAAGGAAGTCATGTGTCACTTGGCCTTGGCTGAGTGATTTAACTGAGAAGGTTTATGGGGATCAACTGGCCAACATGTACTATAAAGAGAGAAATGGCTGCTTTATTACTAAACACAATCTTTTCTGACTGCACACTCCCAAAAGGGAAGATATTCAGCACTGGGCAGACTAATTCTACTAATTTTCTCTCTTATCTACAAATACATGTGATGTTAAAGGTGCATGGAACTACTGTTTCCCATTATACTCATCACCTTCTGCTACCTCTTTCTAGGTTAAGAAAATTGAGTTCTATCTGAAACCAGTAAGCATTGACCGTCTTTGCAAAAACCTATTATAGCATAACTTGTTGCTTTCTCACTGCCCATGTAAATTAGTCTTACCTGTTATTCTTGCTTTCTGCTTTTTCTTCTTTTACTCACTTAAAAATCACTTAAAATGATTTTCAATCACAGATACTTCTGTGTTGCTTATTTTTAGCCTTTCCCAATAGATTATAATCTCCATGAAGGCATGAATTATTTGTTGAATGAATAAATCAATGAATCCACAAATAAACATATCCTTTTGGAATTAGAATAAAAAAGATAAAAGCAGAAGGGCTTAATGGATTAAAAGAGAAAGTATTTGTTCCTAAATACCTGCGGTTTTTGTTCTTTTAGACACAAAGGCCTCTTTAGCCAGAGACGCCTATGAGGAGGTCTCCTCCTTTTTTTTAAGCTATATTTATCTTGAAAACTATTACTTTGCTTATTTATATCTTCCAATGAACTATGTTTTAAATTTTATTTTATTTTATTTCAAATTGAAGAGGTACATGTGCAGGTTGTTATATAGGTATATTGCATGTTGGTGAGGTTTAGGCTTCTATGGAGCCTGTTACCCAGGTGGTGAACATGGTACTCAATGGGTGGTTTTCTTTTTTTTTGAGTTGGAGTCTCACGCGGTCGCCCAGACTGGAGTGCAGTGGCCGCTCCCAGCCACCGCAGCCTCGCCTGCTGGGCTCCGCGATCCCTCCGCCTCAGCCTTCCGAGTAGCTGGAATTATAGGCATGTGCTACCACGTCCGGTTGATTTTTTGATTTGTATTGTAGAGATGAGGTCTCGCTGCCTAGGCGGGTCTCGAACCCGCGGGCTCAGGCAATCCACTCACCTCAGTCTCCCAAAGGCGTGGGATTACAGTCTGAGCCACCGAGCCCAGCAATGGGTGGTTTTCAACCCTTACTCGCCTCCCTCCATCTCCCCTTTAGGAATGCCCAGTGTCTTTTCCATGGTCACAGCTTTCACATTCTTATGCCTGCATGTACCCAGTGTCTAGCTTCACTTATAAATGAGAACAGGTATTATTCAGTTTTCAGTTTCTGTGATAATTCACTTGGAATGATGGCTCCAGCTGCATCTATGCTGCTTCAAAGGACACGATTTCATTCTCTTTTATGACCGCATACTACTTCATAGTGTATTTGTACCACATTTCCTTCATCCAGGCCACCAATTATGGGCACCTAGATTGGTACCATGTTTTTGCTATTGTGAGTAGTGCTGCGATAACCATATGAGTGCAGGTGTCTTTTACTTAGAATGATGTATACTCCTTTGGGTATATACCCAATTGTGGAATTGCTGAGTTGAATGGTAAATCTATGCTAAGCTCTGTGAGATATCTCTATATTGCCTTCCATAGGGGCTGCACTAGCTTACATTCCAGTGCATGTGTTCCCTTTTCTCTGCAACCTTGCCATCTGATGTTTTTTATACTTTTTAGTAATAGCCAATTCTGACTAGTGTGAGATGGTATCTCATTGTGGTTTTGATTGGCGTTCCTCTGATGATTAATGATGTTGAGCATTTTTTCCATGTTAGTTAGCTGCTTATATGTATTCCTTTGAGAAGTGTCTGTTCATATCCTTTACCCACTTCTTTTGCTGTTGTTGTTGTTTGTTTGTTTGTTTGTTTTTGAATTGGAGTCTCATTCTGTCGCCCGGGCTGGAGTGCAGTGGCATGTTCGTGGCCACCACATCCTCAACCTGCTGGACTCAGGTGATCTTTCTACCTCAACCTTCCAAGTAGCCAGAACTACAGGCGTGCACCACCATGCCTGGCTAATTTTTTGATTTATTGTAGAGGTGAGGTCTCACCAAGTTACCCAGGCTGGTCTCATATCCTGGGCTCAGGCAATCCTCTCACCTCGGCCTCCCAAAGTGCTGGGATTATAGACTTGAGCCACTGCACCTGGCTCCTTTGTCCACTTCTATTAAGGTTATTTTTTTTTCTTTGCAGATTAATTTGAGTTCCTTACAGATTCTGATTATTAGGCCTTTGTCAGATGCACAGTTTGCAAATATTTTCTCCTATTCCGTAAGTTGTTTATTTACTCTGTTGATGGTTTCTTTTGCTGTGGAGAAGTCCTTTAGTTTAATTTGGTCCCACTTGTCAATTTTTGTTTTGTCTGTGTTTGCTTTTGAGGACTTGGTCATGAATTCATTGCTTAGGCCAAAGTCCAGGAGATTGTTTCCTAGGCTTTCTTCTAGGGTTTTTACAGTTTGAGGTCTTATTTTTGAATATTTATTCCATCTTGAGTTAATTTTTGATGTGGTGAGAGATAGGGTTCCAGCTAGCCAGTTTTTCTTGCACCATTTGTTAAATAGGATGTTCTTTCCTCATTGTTTTTATTGACTTGGTCAAAAATGAGTTGGTTGTTGGTTAGCAGTTTTATTTCTGGGTTCTCTATTCTATTCCATTGTCTTTGTGTCTATCTTTGTATCAGCACTACGCAGTTTTGATTTCTGTTGTCTTGATGTCTGGCAATGTGATGCCTCTGGATTTATTCCTTTTACTTAGGATCGCCTTGGCTATTTGGGCTGTTTTTTGCTTGCATATGAATTTGCATATTTTCTTGACTAGATCTGTGAAAAATGATGCCAATAGTTTAGTAGGGATTGCATTGATTCTGTAGATTTCTTTGGGTAGTATAGACATTTTAATAATGATGACTTTTTCAATCCAAGAGCATGGAATGTTTTTCCATTTGTTTGTGTTATCTTTGATTTCTTCCAGATTTTTCACCTCTTTGGTTAGATGCATTCCAAGGTACTTTTGTGGTGTGTGTGTGTGTGTGTGTGTGTGTGTGTGTGTGTGTGTGTGTCTATTGTAAATGGGATTATATTCTTGATTTGGTTCCTAGCTTGAGTGTTGTTGGCATATAGAAATACAACTGATTGTGGAACATTGATTTTGTATCCTGAGAATTTACTGAAGTTGTTTATCAGTGCTGGGAGTTTTGTGGTGGATTCTTTAGGATTTTCTAGATATAGAATCATATCATCTGTGAAGAAAGATAATTTAATTTCCCCTTTTCCTATTTGGATACCTTTTATTTCTTTTCTTTTCTTTTTTTTTTGCTTGATTGCTTTGGCTAGAAATTTTGAGGAGTTACTTTTAACTGGAAACACAAATTGCTCCTGGAGAACCAAAGGATGTTGCTGCTACTGAGAACTGGGCATGAGAACGTCTGCCCCTTCTGTAGGGACAGCTATGGCCAAACCAGACTTTTGAGACATACTGGAATTTGTTTCCAGGCTATACCTTTTATAACAGCCATTCCTGACAGTAGCAGGTATCAGGAAAGGGCGTCTCTGGTCTATGGAAAGGCCTCAGCATGCATGGGTTTAATGACTTTCAGGACACTAAATATTCTACATGTGGCCCAGAGAACATCTTGTCTTCTCTCAGTTATGGTGGCAAATGAAAACAAGAACAAAGGCAGGACATTCTTTGATTAAAAGAGCCCTGCACAGAACACAAAAGACTTGGTTGATTGCCTGATCTTATGGGTGAGAAAACTTAGTCTAGAGGCCAATCTGGGACAGAATGAACCCAAGGTCATATAAAAAGTAAAACACATCACTGGGGCTAACTTCTAGGACATTGACCTTCTAGTTCAACCTGTTATTGTTTGTTTTCCATCCTTTTTGTCTTTTCCACCACTGCTGTCAGTATGGTAGGCTGTTTTATCTTAGATCCATTATACTCTCCTGTTAGAGCATGATGCTGTTTAATCCACTCTGATTGGAAAAAGTCAGAAAATCAGCCTTTCTACTTGGGCAACACAGTCCTACAAAAGTTTGCAATTTCCAGAGAAATAAGACCTTGGTCAAAAGTCCAGTGACTGTCTAGAATCAGACAAGACAGTACTGTTCCAGTTCCTGTTCCCGACCTATTGTGTAAGCAAAGGGCAGCTCTCCCTTTCTCTGCGTCTTAGTTTCACGACCTGTAAAACAAGGGGATAGAAGGGATAAGGAATAGAATCTCCCCCATTCTGTCTCACATGCTATTCTAAAACAGCAGCACATTTGAAGGAAATGTCTGTTGCCATTGGGTAGACCAGTAGAATCTCTGTTTCTCTGTGTGTCCCCAGAAACAGAAAAGATCCCTGTTTCTGAAGAAATATGCATACAGATGCCTACATGTGCATCCCAAACAAACAATCTGAGAAGTCTGGTGATGTGGACACCCTGGAGAAACCTACAAAGCTGTTGCAATCCTAAAGACCATTTCCCGCTCCACAGAGAAGATAAAAGGGAACTTTCCAAATATGATCCCTCACTCCAATGAGGGTTTAGGACATCAGGATTCCACTTCTGGTTTCTCTTCTGTGTTGCAAACAAGTCTAGTCAGCTCCCTCTCCTAATAGAGATTCACTTACAAGTTTAAAAAAATAAAGAAACAAACTGTTTGTAACTATTGCTGGTATCCTAGGTTGAGAGCTAAATTTAAAGAAAAGAAATATATGCGTTCCTTTAAAATGCTGAGGGGGATAAAATGTTACCAGTTCAAAGATCCTATCAGGGTAATTTTCTATAAAAATCCTTTAAATTCCACAAATATTTCCGGAATAATTTTCACAAACGTAAGCAGACATGGATATGGCAAATGGAATACTGATGAAACTGATAGTTAACTGTGACTATCACGAAGCTGTCAGTTATTACTGTCCTAATACATCTTATATTTTATATAACAAGACCCGGTTGGGCAAGGTGGCTTACATTTGTAATCCCAGCACTTTGGGAGGCCAGGGTGGGAGGATTACTTGAACCCAGGAGTTTGAGACTAGCCTTGGCAACATAGCAAGACACTGTCCCTACAAAAAAATTGTTTTTTTAATTAGCCAAGCATGGTGGCATGTGCCGTAGTCCCAACAACTCAGGAGGCAGAGGATCATCTGAGTCCAGGAGGTTGAGGCTGTAGTGAACCGTAATGCTGCCACTGAACTCCAGCCTGGATGACAGAGTGGGACCCCACCTCAAAACAAAACAAAACAAACAACAACAACAAGACCTGACACAGAGGTATTGAATATGCATCACTTAAAATATTCAATGTATACTATTTTTTTTTTTTTGAGTTGGAGTCTCACTCTGTCACCCAGACTGGAGTGCAGTG